>NC_058193.1:39820520-40120520 GCF_907165205.1 Coccinella septempunctata | reverse complement strand
ATCTACTGCGAGAACAAGTGCGGCGTCAAGATACACAGGCGACACTTGTCGCAACACAAGTCGGGCGACTGCTCCAAGCGACTCATACCCTGTAGGTATTGTTGCAAGGAATTCGTCGCCGATACCTTGTCGGCTCACAATGTCAAGTGCGGCAGGGTCCCCGTTGTGTGTCCCAACAGATGCGACATCAATCTCTTGGCCAGGGAAGAGTTGGATTCGCACCTCAAGGAAGAGTGCACCATATCGGTGTTACCCTGCACGTTCAAAGACGCAGGATGTAGATTTAAGGTTTGTATCCAAATTTCAAGAACTTTAAGCAACATTCTAAACACGTATTATCTTCCAATAGGGTCCGAGGTATTCCATGGAAACACACCTGGAAGAAAACTGTCGGCAGCATCTGAACATGATGTGTAACGTAGTCACCAAGCAGCAGCACCAAATAGTTTCACTTAAAAACGCGATCTCCAAGCTTTCGCTGAATTATTCCGGCACCCTCATATGGAAAATCAGCGATTTTTCCTCGAAATTAAACGAAGCCAAAAACAAGGAAGGGATGGAGTTGGTCTCCCCGCCGTTCTTCACTAGTCAATATGGATACAGATTACAGGTAAGAAACTATTTTTTTTCGCGTCCTACTAAGCACCGTGACCGATGAGCGCTGTAACAATAGACTTCCAGTTAATACGCGATTTCATTGTTGCGAAACTAGCTGTGCATAACTGAAACAATCTTCTCTAACAGAGGGGCATTAGGAATAATCAGTGAATCTTCAATTAGTCAGATGGCTCTTCACAAGCCGTTTTACCTAAAAAAATATAATGAAATGAGTTTCATAAATAACGAGGCCAAAATCACCACTTTTCGAACGATAAAACGAACCGGTACTACCCACCCCTGTCGCGGATCGCTTCTTACCACAGAAACGTCAGGCTCTAGTTTATTCTGTGATCGTGGATTTGTTTACATCATAGACTATGTCTATGGTTTCCAATTACGTTTGGTAAACGTCAAAATCCCAATTTCTCTAATTAATCTATGCTTTTGAATCAATCGAATAATAATATTGAATATTCTAAACAAAAAAAGGGTTGTTTTCCATTCGACCCGAAAGACCCTTCGTAAATACAAATAAAAGATAGCAGCCACTTCAAATATCGGGTAACAACACGTGCTCCCCTCATGTAGCGGAACCCGACACCTCAAGTTATCATCCCTTCTAATTGCCGCACACGTGCTATTCCTTTTTTTTAAACTGCATTCTTATTTCAGGCGTCCCTCTTTCCGAACGGAAACGGCGCAGGTGAAGACTCCCACATCTCCGTCTACATCAAGATCTTGCCCGGAGAATACGACGCTCTTCTGAGATGGCCCTTCTCCCATTCGGTCTCTTTCACCCTGTTCGACCAATCGTCCTGTCCGGAGAAGGCGTGCAACATCGTGGAGAGCTTCATCCCGGACCCGACGTGGAAGAATTTCCAGAGACCCAGCAAGGAGCCCGATTCCCTGGGCTTCGGTTTCCCGAAATTCGTATCGCACGAAATGCTCAAGAAGAGGCATTTCCTCAAGGACGACACCATGTTCATAAGGGTGAAAGTCGATCCCAGTAAGATCGTGGCGGTTTGACGGAACGGCCATAGAAGAGACCACAGAGCAAATTTTGAAGACGGGAAACACAGACTTTCAGGCAAATTTCCATTAGAAAATAAATAAGAGTCATAGAATAGTTTTTCAAGCGAAATTTGTGGTTTCCAGTCAGACGTCAACAAGTGTGAGAGGTCATGAAAAACTCAGTGAATCCAGAAATATCATCCGAACAAAGTTTGTTAACTGAAAGAATGGTGACAAACTAGCTATTTCTTGCGAATATATACGTAAACGTAAATATAAAATGAAAACATTTCCTTACATAACTGCCCGTTCAAATCTAGTTAACTGATTTCACGCTCTCAAGTATACCTGATTTTTAGAGCGTACAACTGTGATGTTTCTATAAAGATTAAGTTCGAGCGAAATGTGAACATGTAAACTCATCCATTTTATTATGGTTGAAGTAGGTGAAACTAATTCTCGCTGTACTGTTTATGGCGTTTCAGTTTTCACTTAACTGTTTACGGTTTGTGAATGATTGTGATAGTTATAAGACGCCAAAGTATTATGTTCTTTGTGAATTCTGTACATAGATTTATTTATGTAAGCTAACAGTCAATTCTCCCTGTTGGTTTTTGAGAATGGGGTTTATATGTTATCGACCATTTTTTATAACGATGTAAATATTTGATATAATAAACTTTTTTTTTAATATTTATTGGATTTTACTTCAGGTGAACTTATTTTCGTGGAAGATTTTTCACAAAAGGTAAGTATTTTTACAAATGACAGGTAATTGTATTTGTATGTATAAAATGGTATCGTTCGAAAGGAAACTAATCCTTTTTCTTGTTACCTTTCTGAATACCCTTGCATCGATTCATAATATCGACAACAAAAGACTTGTGACCTTTCTTTTACCATCAAATATTGGACTGAACGAAATAAAATCCACGCAGCTGCCCTGTTTTCAAACTATGAACCATTATAAATAGGGATATTTATTTTAATCTTTTTGCATCTGGGATTAGGCTCGCGCCAAAGACTCATATTTCGTATTGAATGGTTGAAACGATTCTGAAAGGGTAGCACACAAGCCTCGTGAGTCGTGAAACAGTAATTATTTTCCAATCATTGCAGACATCTGTAGCGTGAGGACCATAGAATGCTAAAGAGCAAGGTCCACTCTACCGTCTCGACATTGTACCATCCACCTGGCGCTAAGGAATTTCTGTTGCACATGTCGAGACAGCTGGTCCTCGAAATACACATTGGGCCTCAAATCCATTAAACACAAAACTTTTATTTTTTCTTTGGCATTCGGCGGATCTCGTAATGAAGGTAGAAGACCCAAAGTATAACTGAAATAATTTTAGTTCTTCTCTGGAGGAAGGTTCATTTCTTTTTGTTTTATCTATTTATAACGCATACAATATGGAGAGTAGAGAATACGCTTAACAAAATTGTGAAGAGTTTTTCAGTATTTTCATACAGGGATTCCAATATTTATCAACCCTTTTTTTCAAACTTCCCCATGTAATTTTTATGAAAGTACAAGTACAGTTCCTGTGAAAATGTTCGAATGAACAAAATTCGAAATTGAAATTGGATCGTAGTTCAATGATCGTCTCTGCAAGCAAAGATTATAATCATTGCTCTGCTAGTAGAAATATTCTAAGACTTTGATTTAAAAACCCCTCAGAATATCTAAGTCCTCTTTCCTCTATACACACCGAATACTTTCTTGACGTTTTGAAAGTTGCCTGGAATTTAACTCGTAAGGGGCAATAAGTAGAAGGTCACTATATATTGAGTTGATTTGTTCTTCACTACTGGACTAGATGGCGCCACTTGTTCGAACACCTACTTTCAAAACTGATTCATTGGAAATTCGAGAGTATTTTTGAATATTGAGAAGTCTTTTTTTGTAATTCCTCCCTGTTCACTATTTATATAAAGTTATTTCAGGATTTACATTTCATTCAGATTCTCATTGAAATACATATGGTGAATAAATTTGAAATAGACATGAAAGCTAACAAAATCTTTGTACAATCCTTATATTATATTAACATCAATGAACTGTCACTTTTCTGATATATTCTCTATGTAAAGGTTGTAAACTATAACCAGAAATTCATAAATTTCCAATAACTACCTCACCTCCAGCGATTCCGCCAAAATAATGACACATGCATTTTTTTGCTATACCTTCGCCAATTTGAAACCAACCGATGTTCATTCTGGATTCAGACGAATCCATATACCCCATCGATTTTTCTCAAGTACATGTTTACGTTATCGCAGTAATAAAGAATTCGATCTGTTGCGTGATGTTGAAACTCCACTTGATATTATGGCGTTAAATTCTGAAGGTTTTTTTTTACTAATAGCTGGAATGATACTGTTCAGGGAAATTTGCTACCTCTGCCCACTACTTAAACGGCTGATATCATCATGAAATTGTTGTTCAAAAAACGAACTTTGCCTAAATTCGAACCTGAAGGAGTGAGTTCATAAACAATTTATTTTGTTGATGCTAAAAAGAAGGAGAATATGAGTGTATCTTGATTTCTTCATTTTTTTTTCCAATAAACATTATAGTTGAAATTTCTAACCCAAGGTGTAGGTTTTTTTGATAATTTTTTGTTTCGAGCAGAAATCACCCCTTAAATTTCTTCATAACTATTCACCCTGTTGACTCGGTATAGTTAATATCAATTTCTCAGATCTAAAAAAAAATAGATCTTTACCATTGCATCGATATAAATGAATAATAAATAGATTATGTACCAACGTACGTTTCTGAATTCGAAGGGTACTTCCAGTATAAAATCTGGATCGCGATGAATATGTAGACAGGACGGTTTTGAAAGTCAAAATAGATGATTCGATGATTTCGATCGGTAAATAAATTCAATTCAGGCATTTGCATTATATTCAAATGTGCCGTATATATCATCGACGATGCACACTTCTATTCGTAATTTCATAATAATTCAAATGGTGACCGTCCAGAGCTGGGCTCTTAATGTATGCGAGGGTCAAACGGGGTTAGGTAACAGGAAATTCGATTTTTCAAACAATCCCAGGAGTCATTATTACCGATTCATATGCCCGATATTTGTGGATTTGTTCGAGTTTTATTTTTAATTATGGGTTCAGAACGAATTCGAATGGTAAAAACACATAAAACGTTTTCGGTTTGTGGGTAATGCAAAATTCAAAATGACGCCCACCAAGACGTTCATTTATACAGACCCTGTATAAACCAAAGATAATTCAATACTGATGAACATTCTTCAAATGTCAAATACAACAACGCATATTTATAGTTCAATAGCCGGATGCCTCATATTCTAAACTATTCATTCAGGAAATTTTTTTAAACATTCTATAGCTACTATTCAATCGTAGTTGAAATTTTTCTCGGAAGAGTTATTTTTCGTTGCAAATTTTTCCCATCGTTATTGAGATAAATATGAATTACATAATGAACTATTTATTTTATTAAGCGAATGATTCTCACTATAATAGTTTCGACACTGAGCAGATAATTATTGGGAAAAATTTGTAATATTCCTCCAACATAATAGGAGACAGCTTTTCGGTAGAGAAGAATTCTTAGACAAAGTTATAAAGACTTATGGAAATGTTATTTGAACCTTTCAACTACGAACCAATCACAGATCATGTGCTTGTTCTTTATCTAACGAATATTTCCATCGTGCGATAAAATTCAATAATTATCAATTATAAGTGGGCAAAGTAGAGAAATTCTGACGAACCAATGGGTCAACCAGATAACCCCTGTGTGTTTACTGAAAAACACACAACTTACGATGAAAATAGGAGGTCAGGGGTCGCATTTAAATTTAATACTGCGAGATAAGTGATTTTTGTTATCTGCAACAAGTAGACTAGATATTAAATATATAGTTTTATATCCTTTCTATATATTTATTGGATTGGGGGACTTCTTATCTGAAAGTGATGATGAGTAACCTTTAATAATTGCCATTTTCATAAAATATTGAAAATTCTTCGAATTTTCCTATATTTTTGTATGAGAAAATGAAGAAAGACTGACAAAATTGTAATCAGAATTCCAAGAGGTTGACATATTACCTACCGTTTTTTTGTTTGACTCCAGCAGCATGATAATGAGTCGATATCTCAGCGAAATACGATGGAAAGAGCGTTGTACTGAAATTTTGTACCAAATTTCGTGGAATTACCTGCAATAATTCAAGGGAAAACCGTAGATGGCTAATATTGTTTAAAGATAATGAAATTAAAATTAATAAAAGCGGTCAAAAATTGGAGAAAACCAGGGAAAAAGTAACATCTTCAAAATGGGAATATTTCACCAACAAGGCAATATCGCAATTCGATGTGAAAAACCTGTTTCTTTATATCAGCACTAACGAGGATTATTATTGAAGAAAAGCGGCTTATTTATCATCTCAGTATCCTCCATTTAAAATAGAATGATTCCCAAGCTGGTAGCATGAATTATAAGACATTGTAATAGGACGGAGGATACAAATAATAGTCAAGGTTCACTGGCGTCCTATATTATACCAACGCATCTGAAATGCCCCCTAAAAATACATTCGGTCTGTCTTCTCTTCTACATCTCGCCACGTTCGTCTTGGCAACACATTTTATAGACAATATACAACGACAAATTCGACGGAATTATCTCTGCTGGAAGTTCATCATGCAGATTTGAAAACCAAAGGTTTGAATGATTGTAACACAGTGGATTTAATGATCTTCAATTGACGAATTGAGTGTAGTATAGCCATTTCAAGTTTTCACAATGAGCTATGTCACCCCTGGAAAAATTCCCTTCAGTAACGAGCAAAATCTCTGACACTACACATCTGTGGATCTTGATCTTTTTATTTTTGAACAACAAATTAGTCGAAAACGGCGCATTATTCGAGAAAATATAAAGTAACCTACTTTTATTTTCCAAAATATTCCTTGGTGACCGTTCACCTTACTTTTAAGAGTTGGGTTCTTTGGATTATCATAGTCAAAATCAGGTTTCATTTCAACCGAGCCGAATTGGAAAAATTGCTAGGGAGAAAATTGTTTCTTTTGACCTCAGAAATCCTCTGTTAATATATGTACAAGTCAAAGACTCACTCTGTCTACCTTATGAGCACACATTGCGCTAGGCATGCATTTTATTCACTGATAATCTTGAAAAAGCTATCTTCTACTACCGATTTTGTGGTAGGTACTTGAATACATGATTTACAAGTATCGGCAATCCAAAAATTATCATATCATATAAATAAAAAGGCAAATCTACTATATGTACCTAGTCTTAAACTTACTTATAAGTGAATCATTCAAAATTTCGACCAGGTTTTGCCTTAGACCACTATCCTAATTGTTATGAGATTTCTATAGGTATCCACATTGATAAAACTATGGTGAAACCTGACTGATGCCTGTTTCCACAGATTTATCTAAGGCAGGTTTAACCTTAACTTAAGCCATATTTATTTCAGTGATTGGTAACGTAACTGCTATAGAAATCAGGAAAATAATTAAACCTACCTTAACCTACCCTACCCTAACAAATACATAGAAGCTGTTTCTAAAAATTAATGATGGTTCCATTGACATAGACACCGGATGTCTATGGTAGGTTCGAATGGAATGAAAACCTTCGATGCAGAAACGTCAGGCTGTTGTTGTAGCACCTACTGCTAGAAAC
This sequence comes from Coccinella septempunctata, assembly GCF_907165205.1. Classification (NCBI taxonomy): domain Eukaryota; kingdom Metazoa; phylum Arthropoda; class Insecta; order Coleoptera; family Coccinellidae; genus Coccinella; species Coccinella septempunctata. The sequence goes on along the minus strand of NC_058193.1, from coordinate 40,113,193 downwards.
GTTTCTCGGTGCTCGATACCGAAAAATCCCAATCATGGGTAGGTCCCGATACTTGTCGTAATGGTATGCAATCGCCTCGTTCTGCATAGGATGGCATCCTCCTCGAGCCAGTTTTAGCCACCCACCGAAGTTTCACCGACCGGTTGCTGCTGTATTATCCGGTCCATGCACCGCTAAAATCGCCAGACCTATATATGGCCATCTCGACTGCTGGATTTGGTTACGTAATCGAGGCGCGAGCCTTCTCGCAGGCCGCTTATTATTGTTAGAGGGTGGATTTCGCTTTTCCTACTTTTTATTTATTTTTATTTATTTTTTATAAATTGTTAAGATTTAATGCTGTTTGTGGATGCTGACTGTTGCTTGGTTCAACGTATGTTCCACATCAAACTGAATTCATTATAAGCTGTGTAGCCTGGATGGAAAGAGTCACAGAAGCTTAAATGCTCTTCTACTCTTTTGTTATGCACTTACCTTAACAACTAAATACCGTTTATTGAGTCAATTGTATGAAATAACAGCAAAAACATCAGTCAACAACTCAAAAAGACATGACGAAGGAATCATCATCAGTACTTCAAGTTGGCCTGTGAAAATTCTAGAGAATTTGAGCATCTGCTTAATATAGGATATAGGGATAATAAAATGTAGATATCTAGGTAAGTTAATTCCCACAAAGATAAATTCGGTGCTTTATTTTTTCATTTATAACAAAATATACAATTGATTCATGATGTTCCAGAGCCATAGCATTGCGAACCTATGGGTAAATATATACAGGGAGGTTGAAAAAGGGTGGTCCACGTAGAAATATCATTCACCAAATGTTTTCAATGATTTTGGATGTGAGGTCAGTTTCTAGTAATTATGAGCTTACGATTTTTTCTGTTTTATTCATGTGACATTCTTCTCTTCATTTCAAAAAATGTATATTACAATTAATCGAATCACAGGAAGAAAGACCACTGATGATTCTTCTAATTCTAATGTTCAAACATTCATATTTTCAACATTCAAGCACTTATACATGGTCTAGTTCGTCGAGAACACGATTTGTGACAGAATTGCCAATTTCCTCCGTATAATACCCCAATATATACTTCCGTGGTCGGAACGACTGTATACCGCGTAGCCAACTTGAAAAACGAAACCGCAATTTTCGCCGTTTTAGGTCAGATACGACGATAATTGAGGCCTAAGGTGCCCAATTCGGGAACCGATGCCTATCAACTTTTTTTTTTGCTTAATAATCGCCGTCACCTTGTCGGGAGACTTCGCCACAGAGTCGGCCATTTTGCCCCCCCATTTTACGGCATCGGCCACGCGAAAGACCACGTTAAAAACGATGAATATATTCCACATCTATATCCTTTTGACGTAACCCTCGCGTCTGTAATTCCCATTAGGTGTATCCCACTCGTGATCGATAAAAACACCTTCGAATTTGCACGCCATTTCATATTTGTCGTCGGTCTCTTACATTTCCATTGTTAGGATTGTGAAAGAAATGACCGCCTTTCAATAGGTTGTGGTTTGTTGGACAATCAATGTTCCATCAAAAATGAGGATTTTATTCGGAAAAGAACGATTTTCTCACCCATCTACAGAGTGAGTAAACAGTAACTTACATGATTCATAAGTAGTAGAAAACTATGGACATTCTTCTTGTTCTGAGTTTGTATATGAGATTTTTTCCCTGAAATAATAGGACATACAGTTTTTCTTCATGAATCGCCCTGTGTTATGTATTTTCTCAGGGGTATAATCTATAAATATATAGTGAGGCGTCATATACAGATAATCTGATTGAACATCGAAGTTCTTTACCAAATAAACAATACAGTTCTTCTAAGGCGTGTTTACAAGTTCCTGGTATACCCACATTACGTTCGAAAGAAATCACTTGTTGCAGTTTGTTATCGATATATCGGTATTTGTGTAAACGATCGATCCTACTCGGTAGAGTAACAAGTAGTTTGTATCTCGAAGGAGAACTATTAATAGAGATAGAGACGAAAGAGATGAAAATTCCACCAGATCTCCCACGATGCATCTTCCGATTACGTATCTCGTGTAAAAGAGGCTTTAGAGAGAGCTGGCGCGCGACCAAGTAGAATTTTGGTTAGTTCTCGTATTTCATTTGAACTACCGCATACTTACGAGATATAAACACTCACTTACGTATATGTTAGTTTACCAATAAGGACGATAATTCGATAAGAAATGAAATGGGATACGAAATATTTGGTATACAGCGAATCCTTATCTCTTTATACTTTTTAAAGTACACCTTATGACAATTAAGTCTTGAATAACAAGTCATTCAAATGTCCACATTTGCACCAATGCTGACATGATAGAATTCCATTGGAACAAATTGTCGATGTCAGTTATCTAGGTATAATAATAATTAAAATAAATAACCTAACCTAATGATAGTGAACAGTAAACCCTAGTGATCAAAATCACTTAGTGATTAATGGTCCATAATTCACCGATTGTCTGTGAAAAATTCATTAATCACTTGTCATTTACGAGGCACTTTTCACTGGTCTATGAACTTCATGGTAGCATATTGTGACTATTATTCACTTGGGATACGTCATCCGCGTGAATAATAGCAATCGTAATCATAAGATTATGCTCGTTGAATATTATATAATCAATTCAGTGGTTGTAGTTCTTGATTAACACTCACCGCATTCACAGTTAAGTACCTACTGCTCCTCAATTTGTTCTCGATTTCTTGCGATTCCTCCTATTATTGATCTTCTGGTTCTATTATCGTGTCAGGTAAATATTATTTCGATTTTTTCAACAATTCGAAGGTCAATAAGTATAGAAGAACAATTATATGGCCACTCTAATTCCTCATGAAGATAACGGTGACTTTGAACAGAAAGAACGATTATTTCCATACAACTTTTGAATAATAAGCAAATGCTGTTGAAGCGTGTATTATCTTGATGAATTGTCCAAACATCTGTACACTAATGACAGCTAATGATTAATGACATTTCTACCGTTTTAAAAATGGCTTCCATGACATTTAAAAGAAAATCTTCACCACAGACCAATTGAAGTTAATCTATGACCTTTCAACTGTAGGTAACCATAAAAATATAAACTTCAATTCTACATGAATAACTACCCCCATAAATTGTCAGTAATGAACCAAAATATATATCTTATTTTCTCTAAGTCTGAAAAATTGTTAGCAATCGGTATGAGGACGGATTAAAGACAAAGTGATAAATTTCCATTGGAAATGTCGTCCATGTGACCTCCTTACTAGATTGACAAACTCGACGACGATTTCTGTTTTAGCATGTGTAATAATTTGAATAATCAAATAACCGAAACTATTAACTTTGTGTGCTATTGATATCAGAGATTCGGCATCGCCTCCGAAATATTCGACGATCGCCATGCACTTTCTCCTCGTAACATGCAAATCGAATTTCGAATAGGATGATTCTTAATTGGGCCGTCATCTCCGTTTTATTTCTATGGGGAAATCGTTCTATTCTATGTTTGGAATACAGATCTAATACAGAAAGAAGAAGAAGAAATCTATTTCTGTATGAACCATAGACCTTCTCATTTCTGACATTTTCATGAAATTTCAGTGATCGGTGATCTGGAATAAAGATTTAATTCAAATTTTCTATGTTAGGATTCGGATCCTGTTGTAGGCATACGTTGAAAATTATTTTTCTTCAGTTATTTTCTCAACGTCATTTCACCTTGCCTTTCATACTCAAATTTTCCCACCAAAGTATGATCCTACGTGGATATATTCTGAAAATAAGTTGATTACTGAATACAGTTATCTTTTTCTGTGGTGTAGTAAGTATAAGATGATATATTCCGTGGTATGGCTTGAACCGCAAAATACATAGAAGAACCTTTCTCTCCGATAACACATTTATAATGTTTTACAAGCTGAATACTTTAACCTCGAAAGATCAATAAATGAATCCCTCATAAAATTACAATCAATCAATCATTATAAAAAAATATCTTCACTAATTTTCTTCTAATGAACCTCGAAATTTCGGGTAGTTCGCAAATATTCAGATAAGTCTGGACTAGCGTTCGCTAGAAAGGATGTAGATAAAATCCATACCGATTATTAACTTCCTATTTTCACGCGCCTAACCACATCAGGTTCATATCATTCACACACACTAAGGTCAGAAGACAGAAAATTCGGATCCAAGAAAAGAAAATCGAATTCTATGGTTCGAAGGTCAACTTCATCTCGTGACCGGTCGCACGGCACCATCAGTTTCCCCTAGAGGAAAATTTTTCGAGTTCTGAAAAAAATTTACGATTTGAACGTGTGAGATATCATCGAATTAAGTTGGTAAATACGCCGAGTAAATGAATTCATTTGAATAATATTCTACGTGAAATACAACCGGGAACGTTTTTAATCGATTCGGTTTCGTCACACGACGCTAATTATCGTTATTATTGTTATTTATTTCATATGTTCAATAACTTTCGCAAAATGAAACCCATTGCTTGACCTTCGTTCGATCACTTCACCATGCCAATTGATGAAGAAGAAGAATTCTATCTATGTTTATTTGATGAAACAGGAGCCCGGAGGACATCTTTACCTGACAGTATTAGAGCTTTGAAATAAATCTAATGCTGCCCGGTAAGATGTTAACAGCACTCCTTCGTAGAGTCCTCTAGATGTCTCCATCTCCAGAACCATAGAGCATGCACCATTCAAGAAGAAGTCAAAATAATTCCACACATTGCTCAACTTCACATCAGCAGCAAAGGTCTAATATTATTCGATAATTTATAACATCACAGGTACTTCTCGAGCGAATTGGTCAAATATAAAGCATCGTTAAACTCGACAATGATTATAAAGACATAATATTCTACACAATATCCTTAATACATGGTGAACAGTTGAAAAAAAAAACAATTAAAACAAACAATTTTTAGATCGATAAACAGAGGTTGTGGATTACTTCAAAAGATATTGGTTATGAGGTTATGTCATGAAGTGCTGAAGCTTTGAAATGTTTATACTAGGGAATAAGAAAGACGGATCTATGGTTTTATGGATTGAGTAACGAGTGAATTTTCATCTGTTGGTACTACTGTTTCAGCGGTCATGATTTATGACGTGACATTTGAAAATTGAATCTGAAAAGAAAAGAACACCAGTAGATATATGAAAGTAGATAGTGGAATCTGAGAATGTAAGTTTTTAAGGTTTTCCTAGCACGATTTTCTGAAACCTTCCGTACCCAAAAATTATAAATGGTTCTACTCACTATTGTCGTCGATCACATAGAAACAGAAAATGACAGGCTTATTGTGAGGATGGACCTTTCTAAACAAAAGCATATCTGTATCTGCCAGAGAACGGACTGAAGCTTAAAATTATTTACATTTATCATCGAGAGGCGATAAGATAAGGCAACCTCCTTGTTTGACCTATTTATATTGGTACAATAAATAATATACTGACTAGTGACTACTGGTTCTATGACTAGCCTAGCACGGCTCACTCACACGCTTCCTGGCTGCACCATAATGAGCCTTTATCGGAAACGTATCGTCTTTTTCCGCGTATTCTTGACGATTTCGTCGTAATAGATAAATCGATTCCGACAAATATTGAATTATTCATATTATTGAGTAAACAGTCGAAAATTTTAAAAAGCCCAAACACTCTGTATCCAGTATTATTGCGGAAATGTTCGCGGGGTTTGACAGGTAGATAGGTACATACATAATATTTCTGAAATCAATGAAAAACAATCGAACCGAATTTGATCATAGTGGATTTAAAGGAAAAAATTGGAAATGGCAGATATTTATTGTATAACCCTTGTATTACTAAGTACCAACATCATCGAAAATTGCCCATGAAATCACAGAATCGAATCGCATTTCGAGTCGTTCACGGAGGCAGATCCTAACGTGACAGTCGACTTGCCTCCCGACCTTGACATACGTAACGGCCTCATGTGTTTTGATTTCTGCCCAGTAGCATGTCGAATGTTTCCTAATTGAAACTATGTAGTATCGGAATTCCGTTCATTCACCGTTCTTTTCGAAACGTTTCCATTAATAAAGCCAATATTTGCTAATAATAGCAAGATAGGTACTTAGTTCGTCGAACTTGTCGAATACGCATTTCGATTGACAGTAAATACCGATTACATGGGATTGACGTTTGAAAAGCACTCTTTTTCTATGATTCCCATTTTTGTTCATTCGAATTACTTTTCTAGCAGTGGTAGTGGCCGTCGAAAAACAATGAGAGCCTGTAAAATTTATCAGAGGTAGTTTTATCTCGAAAATGAGATAGAAATAAGATGTGATCCACTCGCGAAGCTGTCCCTTGAAAACAATCTCGTTTCGACGACGACCTTGACAATTTCACGAGCCAAATATTCCTCGGATTAAGGAATTAAACCGTAAGTAACTGCCCATTATCTTATTGAAAGAGACGATTCAAGCTTTTCGCACGTTATGAAAGGAAAGTGTCCCGAGTTTCCTATCGTCATTGCCGAAATTTATTGTTCCCTTTCACTCATTATTCGATTCGACTTCATAATGAATGGAAACTTAATTAATCTTCACCGAATTATCATATGAAAGCCATAAACGGAGTTCTGACGGTCCCCGATTCTATGGTTCGCGTAGAGGGGTGTGGACAGAATTAGGCGCGTTCGAAAGTTCGACGATGTTGCCAGATTCGGTGAAAATTCAACAATATGCGAAATTGTTGATTTCTGGTCTATATTTCCATTTCCCCGTCGTCGTTTACTCATTTTATTACTTTTACAGTTGAAATAAACCTAACAATATGAAATGAGAGCAATTCCTTAAATTCAGTTCTTAATTTTTTTTATGATGAAAGTTTCGAAGTAGGTAAACCGGATCCTGATTACTTAGATCTGGCAACAATAACGGAAGGGCCGGTGGCAGGTTCACTAAACAGGTGTTGCTTTACCATTCTGTGATAGTCATTCTAATAGAATTTACTTCATTCCTTCAGCAGTAATGAGGAATAATTCTTACGCTTCACAAAGTTAACAAGTTAAGATAACATTTCATATTATAATATATTTTAAGTAGGTAGCTAAGTAAATGACTTCCGAAGAACAATTTGAAACAATTCTCGTGAAGAATACGCATCTATCTGTGAGTTGAGCAGTTTACGTTTCTAATTTGATTTGACATATTACGCCAATGTTTTATTGTCCATAAATAATGCACTGAAATATCTGAATACAGTAAAGGAATGAAATTTTCAGTTACCTCAACAAGAACATTGGCTTCAGATCACTCAGGATTCTCGAAATTCAAATTTACGAATAATAAAAAAAATATAACGGAAAATAATCTGTAAATGCTCTACTTCTGCAAAATAGCGAGAGATTTTCTATATCCAACGATGTTAAAAGGTGACGATATGTGTTTTAAACAGGAATACGTTACACAATGAAAAGGTGTTCTTAGACAAAACTGTGATCTCTTTCCGCGACATACCTATAATTTTTTCTGGAACTATTTATAAACAATCTATCTGGCACGGATCCTAAACACATTTTTAGAGGACGCCGAGACAAATCTTCTCAAACAAATAAAATATCACGAAAAGTGACTCACTTCTACAAGAACAAGTTGGTTCACAGATTGACGTCTCCATTCGATTCGATGACAGAATTCTGTCGGTCCGTTGATGCCCGATACTGCCAAGAATTCACTTTATTCCACAGGTACTTGAATGTTAGTTTGTTTAATAAACACAATAAAAGTTCCTAGAATATTTCTACAGGGAAACAACATAATAATCAGCCAGAATAATCAAAAATACATCCCAATAAATTTGTGATTATCGCCCACCTAACTCTATGCGCGACACAATCCACAGATTAATTGTCAGCTTTACGCATTCCACAGACGTCTTCGAATAAAAAGGATACCGTGAAATCTCGGAACATTCCCCTTGATCTAGCGTGAAAAGCCGGCGGCGGCGGATAGAAAATATGTCGGTATCGTGGAACAAATTAGGCGTCGCAATTAAATAATTGACGCGGTGCCAAGTTACGGACGCTAGGTGGTTTGTTCGGGATAAACATGAGGACCAAACGGTTGTTTTATTGCGAGGAATTGTCGGTCGCGGAAAATTCGATTATTCATGTTCAGCGAGGACGTTTTTTCCCGTTACAGTGAAAATCTATACATCGATGGATACTTAAAATTATGAGAGATTGTCGAAAGTTGGCAATTCATGAACACACAATCACTTTTCACTTCATTTCTATGAAGATGGTTTGCAAAATGTCAAAGGAATGAGGAGAATGTTCTGTGACTTTCGAAATACTTCCTATTTACTTTTAGGCCGTGGATTATCTTGAACTTTTTAGTTTGGAAGCTTGACTAATGAAAAACAATCTATTTATCAAGTTTTTCTGAAAATGAATATAAATTTTGTTTGCAGTAAGTATGTAATGTATCCATTCAAATAATTTCTGAAATATGTTTTGTGAATTTCTAATCGTATTTCGCCCCAAAGTAAAAGCATAGAATTCGAACGACTTTGAGGTCATGAGAGTTTAATCTCTATACGGGGGTGAACCGAAAATGGAACGGAAAAAATGCCGAAATTTCGTAAAAGTTTCGTTTGGTAATCTGGATGAATTAATCGTTTGGTATACACCATTGACCGAGTTGTAACCTCAGTCGATTCCTTCAGTCGATAAAAATGATGTGAGCATTCGAACATGATGTGGCCTTGTAGTTTATATGGAATTCAGATGCAAAGTCTGAAATGGAATACATAATGACTAGCACTCTAACCAATAGTCGATGCGGTTTCTCGTCGACGTCCTCCGTCTAGTGAATTTATATTTATATTGCACACATGTTGAATTTCACTCCGTCGAAACCGAATATCTTCTTTCTTACTTAATGAAAAAATCCCCCGCCTGGAGACTGGATTCCGAAAAATTCAAGCCCGACTGAAAAAGGGTCATTTTTCTAGGGCCTAGAATGGCCACCATCTGCTTTCTCGAAGCGTGGAGGTAGATTAGGAGTCGACGATTGATTTATTTCAGGCAGGATGGCATGGGACACATTTTCTGAATGTTTAAATCATTTCACGAACTCACTTTATATTTCCGAAGGAAATAATGAATATTTTATGGTTCGTGAACCACCGTTCTTCGACGATAATCGCTGGTTGATCTTTGAGATGTTTACTATAAAATTTTGAATTTCAAAAGAAGAATGTAAGAAGCATAGATACCTGCTTCAGGAAACACTTGTTTAACTTTATAGGTACTAGATACCACGCCAATAGGCAAATTGAGGTTACTAATTTTTCCTGTGTCTTCTAGATGGTGAAGATATGAGAACACCCACTTGAAAATAGTCAGAAAATCTAACAGGTAAAGATTTTTTTAGGATAAGATAACATATTTTGTTTCCATCGATAGGTAAATGGAAGAAATATCAGAACACTCGATTCTGCACCAACCTCTAAAACGAATGGTTTTCTTCACATAATCATCCAGTACCCTGAGTCTACATTCTATAATTTTCTCATTGATAAAACTACGCGGCAAAAAGTTTTATTTTGAAGCTCCGCGTTAGTGTTATATTCGATTCGTACGAGGATTTATTTTCTATTTATTCAATGCTGTTTTCGGCGTTTGGTGGAAACTCGAATAATCATTCTCGAGCTAGTTTTCCTCAATGTTTTCCATTGTTATTCGAGCCTTGAGACTGGCACTCACGCCAGCCAGCAGGGTTCAATCAACAACGTTATTTAATGATAGGGAAAAGTTCCGAGCAATAAAACCAAACAATTTTCCTTAAATAGAAAATAGCATTCTATTCGAGGAAAATCAATGAAACGCACTTGTGGGAAATTTCAAAAGCGCACCGCTGACTCTGTCACTGAAAACATGAAATCGCATGGAAAACCTTGATCGTCGAGATTCCTATTATCCGCGCCTTAAACCCATTAAAAATCGAAGGAGAAATGGAAGGATTTTTTTAAGAAAAGTAACACCGGGTCTGAACGATCTCAAAATTGATCAAAAAAATTAACGACGGAATGAAGTAGAAAAACAGCTGCTGTAACTTACTTGTAAGAATTAAATCTTGAAAGGTAGAATCTCACAATAACGAAAAGGTGCCACACGAAAAAAAAATGTGTGAAAATTCGTCCTGTTGACAAAATAAAACAAACAACAATGTAAAATAAAATGCCTGAAGCTGCACGAAAAATCGCTACTAAACTGACAGAAATTGGGCTTAGTCGCAAGGACGGTGGGCAGTTAGGCGTCGGCGCAATGGCGTGCGCTCCGGGTGGGGAGGCAGGGGCCAATGTCCATGCGATAAGGACTTGTTCAATCACTTTCTTGCATTCAAATTTAACTACCTTCTTAACGAGCCTTCCGAGGACAATTGGTGATGATACATGCTGCATACATGGGGAACGATTCTTGAAGATCTAACGAAGATTCTTCACAGAAAACTATTAATTTTTCGCTCTGAAAAAAATTGAGAAAAAAGAGAAAAAATTAAATAAACTAAATAAGTATCCTCGTTTCCAATTTTTTAATATATTTATGACGAGAAACAAGGAATTGAAGAGTTTTGATCATTGATGATATTTTTAGGTACCATAGTTTTCTTCCGATTTTAGTAATTCTTTAAAATCTGACAATATTGCATCTATCACAGACTTAATTATAAATATGTCATCGAAGATTATCTGTGTTTGGATTGGATCTATGCTATTGAGTCTATGCCTCCATATTCGAGTCTATGTCTGACATATTCTGTGCTTGCTGTACTGACCATAGACAAATTATATTTATAATTTTCTGCCTTTTTGCGGGGCACAGAAATTTAATTGATGATATATCTATGGATAGAATACACTGTGATCTGAGGCCATTTTACGTTAGATCCGGAATTAATCCAATAGCGATTAAATCGAATTTATCGATTAAGTGAACGATGAAACAATGAACTTATCGAAAACAATTAGACAGTCTCACAGATCGAATGCACGAAGATCTTTTGCGGGCTCTTACTATCTTTCCGGACGTCTAAATATAGATGGACAGACTAGCCGGCAGTGTTGCAAGATTTTCTTGGATTTCTTTGAATTAACTCAGCAATATTTCAGATTTAGGTACATACTTATCTAACCTCACTTTTTACCCGCGCTTTTCTACCCGCGCTTTCTACACACGCTTTTAATTAAAAGCGCAGGTATACCAGCGCTTTTCACGAATAAAAGATGTATTTCATCGATGATTTGAAATTGAAAGATCAAAACAAAAAGAACATTTTGAAATTCCACCCGCGCTTTATATCCGCCCTTTTCTACCCGCGCTTTCTACGAATAATAAAAGATGTAATGGAGAAAGCTTTTCATCGATGATTCTCAATTGGAAGAATAAAACAAGAAGAACATTTTGAAATTTGCAATTGCACTTGAACTTTTAAGAAATTTAGCATAATGAATCTTTCATTTACGTGAACAAGATACCTGATACATATTATAGTAGGTACTTTATTAGATGTTGCAAGGTTGATTATCTTTCAGTGAATAAAGAGATCGAGAGGTTGGTATCTTTCGATTTATAGATATGGCAACATATCGCTCCAACACGACGCGCCTTGTCCCAAGAAATGCGGATGATCTCATAAATGTGTGGTGTAAAATAAAGTGGCCAGATCTAGCGATGAAAAATCTTAAGGTGCAATAGATAGAGGTATACCCTTCTGAGCTGCAGTCGTATGAAAATTATGGCTACAGGCTGTGCCATCAATCCGTATTTCTGTTACATCTCTTTCCTTTTCATCACATTTGTTATTGTCATCATCTATATTTCTTGAATTTTTTCATCAAACTCGATTCCTTATATGTGACTAAATTTTGCACCTTATATCTGCCTTGGTTCGTTTCTGCAACCTTAAAATCGGAAATTATGGGAGCCTCTTCGAAACTTTCCGTATCTTGACCTCTGGCATCTATGGTGACCTTCCTCTTCAGCTTGACGGCCTTCAGAGTTGAATGTTTGGCCGATTCGTGGCGCCTGTTGCTATATTCCCTGTTCATCTTATCCCTGGCCTCCTTCAACCTCTCCAGGATATCTTCCAGGGTGCGTCGTCTCTCCCTGTAAAGGTTCTCGAACCTCTCCATCACCTTGGACATCTTTGGTTGTTCGGACATTGTTACTGGAATTTCGAGAACGACGAATTTCGTGACTTACTCGATTTGACGTTTGCGCGATCGTTTCATGTCCGATTTTATGCGTCTCCTGGCGGTCCTGATGGTTTTCTCGAATTTGACGAAACTACGACGTAAATCCGCCATTAAAAAAAGGGTTTCGGAGTTGCGTTGTTCCCGCGTACACTTAATTTTCGAATCCGTGATGTTCCTCAAATGTTTATTTCTGTTTTCGTACAGTTTATCCAAGTGATCTAAGACCTCGCAGACTCTGTACCTTGCTCCTATCAATCTTTTCGGATCCATTGTGAACGTTCGCCAGAATTATTGATCGACTGTCGAGTAAAATCTGAAATCATCGATGAGTACCTGATGTCAATTTTGAATAGGCCATAGAAAACGAGAATATGGGGTGACCAATGGACGAGTTCAGAAAACGTAGCCAACCTTGTGAATATGTACTCGAAAATTCTCTCACGATGTAAACTTATATTTTACAATCTCCGGAATTGTGAAATAAGACAGAGGTCCACTAAGTGAATGAAGAGTAGAGAACTAATCGAGTTTGTATTAGAAATAGGTTACACTTCTACGTTCTATGATTTAAGTGTAAACGTTGTGGGTCATAGAATTTAGGATTCGATAGATCGTATTCGCAGTAAAATCCGATGGACACCCCTAGATGATTTTCCGTCTATCGACGGAACACAAATATTTCAACCACAGAAACGAACAAGCTCATTGAGTCAGTTCCGTACTGGCTGACCTCTATGACAATCGTTTATGAATTCCACACGATTTTTAACAATCCACTGGGAGCGAAAAGGGGGCAAGGCTTCGGAAAGAGCAGGCCTATCGTTCGCCATTCCGTTTCTGGGAGCGCGGTAATTAATCTCGTTCTCATTTGCATGTTTGACCTTTGCGGGGTTGAATATTTTCATGACCCTTACCGTAACTTATCGCCCATGCTCATCGCGCATTTAAACGACGACGGACGTTCGTTCGTTTCGGGTTTGTTCATTTTATAATCAATTCTACTTTTTAATCCATAGAAATAAATTAGTACGATGTTGCTAGGCGGGTAGGTTCGGGAAACGGCGGGGTTTCAGAACAAAGAATTGATTGTGAGCTTATTTATGCATTCATGGGAAATATCAGATGGAAAGTTAATGAGACCTCACTAAAACTTTGAAATATTGAACAAGTTGAAAAAAATCGTCATCAAATATGTGTCCTTATGCTGTTCTTGGCTTTTTTAGATTGTAGATGTTCGAATATCTGAAATATATCGACTTTCTAAAGTAAAATTCGATGTACAGATTGAATTTCAATGAAAAAATATCAGTCGATTCGTTCAAACGAAGGCTTTTTAACCTAATCTAAGGGATGAACACAGAATGGTGTGGTAGAAACTAAGCATGACGTTCGAGCACAGAATTGTAGCCCTTAAAGTTTAATAGATTACTTGACGACGGAAATTATTTGAAAGTTATATAGGTAAATAGCGAAAATAGTGAGAGTATGGGTGGTTGTGGGTGCATGGCATAATTCAACGTCGATAGAAAGGGTCCCTAGCGTCTCATAAAACCGTGTTGGCGCTCAATTAACTAATTGGGGCGAAGTAAAGGGCCCCCCGGGCGGTGGTCTGAGCCATAGCGTCGTCGTCAATTATGCGTGAGTGTGTATTTTACATGCCGACGTGTATTCAGGGAGCGTCGCGACCAAGGGCGTGCCTGGATCGAAGGGAGGGTGTGGTTTTCCGTCCCTTTCACACGCGGGATCAATCCCGAGGGAATTGCGGGATTACCTGTTGGTTGGTAAATATTTGCCACTTACGCCCGATAGGTTTGCATGAACGGTTCGGGTTTCTATCTTTGTGTACTTCCGATGGGATGTGGCATCCCTTCTATGCCTACTACTGGATACGATCGGTATTTCGAAGGATGAAAACTTACGTTCAATCTGATTTTGATATGTTTCTTTCAGAGGGAAACTGCACAAACAATTTCAATTTGTCCGTGCTCCCAAAAAATTGTCCAATAAAAGAAGATAAGACGTTATCTGTGGGAATAAACAGAATTAACATAGAATTGTAGATAAGGAAATTTCAGAAAAAGACTTGACGTTTCGTTATCAAGGGCACATATCGTAAGAGGCGATAACCCTGTCTTATCGGGGCTAAAAGTCAAACTGACAAATATTGAACGTGTATCGATTATGTTCTTTCCTAAGATAGCCACAAACGGGATCTTTATACTTGGCAGTTGGATAATACTGTGAGAATTTCAACAGTTATTTGTGAAAAATTAATTTTTGATTGGATAACTCTTCCTAGATATAATTTCTTCTATAACTAGATAACAATTTTTTTTTTTTTGAATCAATTGAACGAATATATTTTAACGTTGATTATTTGCTTTTGATTTCACTGAAAAAATCAATCGCAAGCTATCAATTTGAATAATGATTGTCAGTCAGCACGCACCTTGTAACACTCCCGTTTCTAACACGAAAATCAGAACGCAACATACAAAATATATGTTATTTTACCTCTTTTCAATAGAAATTCTGCCATTAGTTCGATATCCATCCACCTTTCTAGATTATTACTATAGATTCTGTTGAATTCTCAAAATGAACGAATGCGTTGTTCAGAAATTATCTCCATTCTGTAAAAATTATAATTATTTTTTTAAAATTATATAAGGTGCCTCAAACTCATCCATTTTATGTGTAATTGTGACGTGTACGATTGGAGAAGGTACCAACAGAACCTGGTGACGATTACATCTTCGAAAAATCCAGTTTCTCAGATTAACTTTCTCTACAACATTTCTAGAGCAGAAGACGTTTTTTACCGGTTATCAGGAAGAAGTTGACAATCTCGGGTCGATCGATGAATAATTAATCAGTCGCTCGCTACTCTAAACACAAAAATACCTGTTTTCTGGCTTTTATACCTACCTAGGGTATTGGAAAATTTTTGGTCTCACTAAACAAGTACTAGCTTGCTATTTTTCACATATCACATTAACCTACTTTGCGAGCCGCTTATTCATTATCTATTGTCGGCTCTTTTTTATAAGAAAACCATATGCATATTATGTATTTAGTTTCAGTTGGAAGGAAGTTTTTGAAACAAATACATTTAGCGGACCCTCCCGCTTCTTTAGAACCACCCGCGTAATATTCTGTGAGATCTAAAATGTTTAAATGCAAGAAAATATAATTTTCAGCTTGATATATTCCATAAATGCCTATATTTTGTCCCACCTTTAGAATATAGAATATTCTATGTTCCAAATTGCACCCTTTGATAGCGCCATCTGTTATTTTGTCCTCCAGTTCGAGTCTTTGATATAAAACAGATAACTACAATATTCGTGAGTGCAGGTTTCTAATCGGGGATCGATACAAAACTGGAAAAACGTCTGACAGATGGCGCATTTGTCTCAAAGTTTTCACAGGGAACTAATTGATTATCACTATGTTTCAAAACTATATCCACAGATGGAGAGTCGACGTGAAAATATGCTCAAATTTTTCGTTTTATTATATCCGTGTGTTTAAATCTAAGAATTGTCTCGTATATTCATCATTTCAAATTTTACGGAGCCATACTCTTATCAATAATTCATAAGAATTTCTCCGAAATTCGAAAATCTTCGAACAATAAATAATTATTTGAGTCAGTGACATCAACAACTGGACAAAATTAGTAGGTACTCTAACTGATAATCGACTATATTTTAGTGTTTGACGTCAATCATTTGGATGTTCAAAACCAGTTGAAATTCGATCAGTGGGTAGATGGATAAGATCGAATTTTGAGAATTTATATCTACAGAACTGCCTGTCGTTATATCATTATAATATGATTGAAATAAAAATAGTGTTTTTTTAATTTTTTCCTGACAAGCCTATTTAGAATTCATTCTATATTTCAAGAGAACGAATTACGAATTATGACGAACACTTCAACGGTTTCATTATGGAATTGTATAGATATTGTTTTCCCAACCGTTTCACAAGAATAATGTGAGTTATCCACGAGTGGACACATTATTCATAAATCATATCAACGTGATTTTAGCGAATTTTCTATCGATATCTTTTGTTTCAAGTTAATGACTTCCATTATTTGTCTCGTTCGGGAGATAAACCTCCAATTTTTCGAGTACGCCGATAAATTTTACATTCATGTGAATCAGCGACAAAAATACACACTTCGAGAAGTTTACGAGCATGAAAAAATACAATAGTACAAACAGTCTATACGTGGAACAACAAACTCGATACAAACGCATGTTATGGGAATACACGGACAGATATAGATATACATACTTAAAACGAACGAGAAAAAATGGGATTCGCACTTGAAAAATGATTCTGTTTTTCCATTTCACTCTCTACTGATCTACATCTCGCACTGTATATTCTCGTCGTTTTATGTTGAAGTGTGAAAGGTAGTATTTCTATGGTTTTTTTTAATGAAAATAGACTACTCCATTTTCCCAGATCATTATTGGAAATATGATTGTTTATTTCTCAATTCTCAACCTCCAAAATAAGCCGATAAGAGTCAGGAGACTACTTTGAGTTGTATTCGTATAATTGTATCGAATTTCATGGGATAAAGGTATCGGTTTTCGATTTTTTTGGCGCTTTTTCACGAAAAACTTTCGAAATAACGAACCTGTCGCAGAATTTTTTTAAATTTTATCATTCCTTATCACCCACAATTTCAAATTGTTTCCAGTGGCCTCGAATTATCAACGAGCAATATGGTTACACTCGCATTCAGGCAAGTGTCGTATCGACGATAACAATAGAGCAATATCTGGACCATGTATACAGCGTGCTCCCAGTAGTCTTGATCTCCTCTATCTACCGCAATTACCTAAAAAAAATACGCGTCACGTGGTGCTCAATTGTTCGAAAGTGATCCCGCCTCGTGCAATAAACAGTTGTAATGTAATGTAATAAAGGTAGGTAGACACCGATCTACCGTACTATCAGTACCACTCTCTGTCGGAGCGCTAGGTCGCCTCCCTTCTTCCTTTCGCTCTTTCTAAATTTCAACATTTGTTCTTGTATACCTACCTGGATTAGCGTCGGAGGAAGTCGAACATCTCGGTGGTGGTACCTGAGGTGGTTGGGGGTGCTTGTGATACGACGGGATACAGGGGGTGACTGCGGAGCCAATCAGTTCTGTTTTCGTCGTAGGATGAGTCGGAGATAAGAGTTTGCGTTCGTGTTGTGACAGTTTCGATTGCGGATGTATTTTTCTTGATAACGATGGATAAGGCCGCCAACGAGATCACGTGGAACGGTAAGTGACACATTAGTACTTATTATCCCAACGAGAAAGTGCCTCTTTGATTTCAACATCCAACAAGCGAGTTCAAATCCTAATTTCTCGGTTTTTTTTGAATAAGATTTTCGTATCGTCATAGCTCATTCATTGAAGTAAAATTATGTTATGAGAGTGAGTTTCCTAAGCGTTGAATGTTCGAAATTGCTGTTTTTTCTTCGACATCCTAAAACAAGAGATTGTTAACTGGTGCGATGAACGGTTTTCTCCAAGAAATTCCATTCTAATCAACTCTGTAGATTCCTGAACGCCAAAAGATTTACGAACGATAATTATTATTCATACTTTGTGGAATGGATTTCGTAGAATCGATTTGTTTACTAGTCACTGGTAGAGAATCGAAGATAGTAAACGTTACTACCTGAAGTACGAGGGTTTTACAACAAGTCGAACCGCATGGCAGACCGTCATCAGTGTTGACTATTCATCAATGAAAAATTTAAGGCTTCCACTGCTTCTAGTTTTTGTCATCTATGCCTGATTAGGTATATCTACTTCAGTGAAAGCTCAAAATTCATATCTTCGATATTTACTATTTTGTAAAATGCTGGAACTGGTTATTTTCATGTAGGTACTTATAATTGAAGAGTTCGCCATAAAATCTTTTATGAGAGGTGGACGGTAGTTTTGTTTTTTCTTTAAATGTATTATCACTACACAGATTATTAACTTATTCTGTGATCAGTGTTTATCACCTCTAGGAAGTCGTAATATTTTGATACATTATTAAAATAAGACGAAACCATAAATGTTATGCATAAAACACACACACAAAATCTCAAATACAATCAAAAGGATCTTATCGGGTATTTTTACAAGGTTGATAAGCGTTTCTGAACTCTTCTATTGAGTAAGTACATATATCAATCTATTTGTCAAGTCAAGGTGTACCTATATAATGGAGGTTTAAGAAAAATTTGAAATTTCGATCAGGTAAAATCCTCGCAATCCACGGTGAAGTAATATTTTCAATATTAACTTAATAACCGCAATTTTGAATGGAAATTACGAAACCTTTTTGTTTCCGCAATTATCGTTTCACCTTTTCAGAATGCGGATTGAGGCATGCGATCCAGTTCCAGTCGGTACCACCTTCTAACGTGCAATTTATGCACACACAAATAGATGTTGGTACCTAGATAGGTACCTGTTATTCAACTCGCTCTAGAACTCTGCGAAACAATTCGATCTTGATCAGTTCGAGGTCGTCTCTACTCTAAATTATCTCATTTCAATTAATTGTTATCACTTTCACTACGTGAGGAAGTTTTTGCGTGAATGAAAGTTTGTTTTTAAGAAATGCAAACTATAAATAATTCATTCGTTATAATCTGAAGGAATCCCTATGTTTGAAAACATATCCAAAATATATAATTTTTATGATGTAATAATGAAGCTTTGGAATCCGACAAAGGTAAAAATATTACAAAAAAAACATGTAAAGGAATAGTTACGAAAAATTTCAAAATCTTTGGAAATAATGATTCTTTTGATGAATTCTCAGCGTTTATTTGATAAAGAGATAGCAGTTTATTCACAGACATGACAAATTGGGTAATTTTGATTTCAAAATACATCGACCTCCTTCCAATGCTTCAATTGAAATTCAACGATGTCAAATCGTAGCATATTGCTACAGTTTTATTTCCATGCTAATCAAGACTCGATGAATTTGCATGTGAATTCCTTATAGGCCATCCAACCTTGCTTCTATCGATACATAAAAAAGATTCTAGATTGGGAAACGTGCTCATTTGAAATTGTATATTCTTCTGAAAAACTCACGCAATCACGTTTCAAACTTTCACGTGAACTGCTGGACAAATTATGCGACAAATTTAACACACTACAGTGATATAGAAATGGCTATCTTGCCTTATGGTAAAATGTAAAATCTTACCTGAAGATGCTATTTCATAAGCGAAACATATGTAATTTTGCATTCTTGCATGACCTCATTACAACTGCTGTACTTTTTTATGGAGAAGGTATTGCAAATTGATATCTATCTGATTTTTTTTCAGATGGTGATGTTACAACGAGATCCCCAGATGTCATCGGAGAAGGTGGTCAGCTCACTTTGGCTTTATTCCTCATAGTTGCAGTGGTGGCGATCACACTTTTATTCGCCCTAGGAATATTCATCGACTGCAGACACCAGTGAGTTGTGGTTCAAAAAACATTTTGTGCTATTCCGAGGATTTTTTGTAGGTACAGTCTTTCTTTAATGGTTTTTAAATTTTTTTCCCTAGGAAAATCGATGACGAAGAGGCCCAACGCAAAAAAGATCTACGCAAAATGAGATTAAAGATCCCTAAGATGAACAAAAAAGCACCCAAGAGAGATGACAAAGACTGCATTGTAGAAAATATGGAAGAGAATGAAGAAGCATCTACCTCGAACTCAATAGTATGATATCTTTACAGAAACGTTTAAAATGTTATTTTATATATTAATCCCTATTATGTAAATAAATGAGAAATATTATTTATGTATGTATATATACTCTAACTTTTCTGTTGAATGAAAATAAAAAATAATCAGCTCAAGTCTCAAATTCATAGAATAACTTAATTCTTGTATCCTGAACATTATTGTTGTACAAGTCTGTGTATCGACGCCATAGATGCTGAGCAAGGTCAATATAAAACGCGCAGTTTCCTGGAAATTCTTAACAGATTTTTCATAAATTAAGATAGTCGTGACATATCGGTTACCTTGAATCGATTATATTTACATCAATTTACAAATGTTACATTATTGATCAATCTACGTGAAACATTTCCGATGAAAATGAGGATGCCCAAAGAGGGGACACAGAGTTTTTTAAATTCACCTCGTTATATGCTCAGTGATCTCAACTGAGAGATTTCTATGCGCCTTCATCTGAACACAAAAATCATTCAGATCATAGAAAATAATTTACATTGTCAGATGAAAGCCAGAACAAGTTTTCGCTAATCATTTCCAGAGTTGACATCATATCAAAATAATAATGTTGGTGCTCATGGGAATTTTCATTTCGTTCAGCGAGTACGTCCCAATTCTTGGAAAAGTGGAGGCTCCTTTTCCAGATATAGAAGTAATGAACGCGGTGATAAATGGACCTATCGCCAATATCGAAAAGTTAGACAAAGAAATGCTGCTGTTCAATTTACAGTTCCTTCAGAACATCGATACGAGCAGAGAAAGAAAAAGAGCCGTTTTCATGACGATCAAAGGTGTTTCGCTAATGGAACGAAGAAAAACAATCTGAATTAGTGAGCAAGTGACTTTAATTTCAGGAAAACGTAGATTTGACGAGATGGACATGAGCGAAATCGAAAAAATAGGAGTTTTTTTGAAGGGAATAACTTCTTATCATTTGAAGACAGAGTTGGATTGCAACAAAGTACATATTGTTTCTTTCCTTGGCAGAATGAAATTGAGGAAAAAATTATTAGGTATTCATGACACAGAAACGTGTCACGTAGGTTGTTCCATAGAAAAACGCAACTGACCAATACTGTAGATCACAGAGATTCTCTGTAATCTGTGCTATAGATTTTCAAGATAATCTATGACTAATACGTATATGACTCATTATTCCGTTTGGAATCGGACATAAAAGAAAATATGAATGATGAAAATTTTTGTACCTAAACTTCTGTAGGTGTGCTGGCTCAGTGCCTCAAGAAAGAGTTTGGAAAACAAGTTTATCAGAGTTATCGATTCATCAACAAGTTTCTGGGCATCATATGTGGCTATGGCGTTGAGGAATTGGAACAAATTGATGAGGATAACTTCATTTTGATTGAAGAAGAGGTGTTTTTGAACTTGGACGAATGCAATCCTCATCAACTGAAGGTAGGAAGAATATATTTTCGGGAAAATCTTAAGAGGCATCTTTTTCCAGGCACTCTACGAGATAGCGGTTAAACCGACTGTATACGGCATACCGCAAGGTTGGAATAAAAGCGTGGTAAGAACCATAGGCACCCTCTTGTCCATAACACCACTGAAAGATCTGCTTGGCATGGACTACAGGGCCTTTACCGAAATAAATCCCAAGGTTCTGAGGGTGCTGAGCTTCGAAAAACTCGAGGTTCTGAAGATACATCTGCGCTATTTCGGCTTGCATTCCAAGAACGAAATATGGAGGATTGTCGGTATACCCAGCGGCTCGGTAGCATCGAAGGGAAAGGTGGAATTATTGATATTTAAATTTATGTGCTTATATTATTATCTTCATTTTGGAATATGAATATAGTTGACTTCTTTCAAAGTGTCAAAATATTTCTATGCAATTTTACTCCATTCTATGTATCATTCTTTCTAGGGGTGTATAAAATTTTTATAGCTATCGATTTTTACTTCTGTGGTTTCGGGGTGGAGGAATACCGAGCCATAATGAAGAGGAAATACTGAGCCGGCTTCGTGTTTTATAAATAATATCAAGTAGTCAGAACATTTGTTGAAATGTGTTCCTCAATTTGACAATGATCGCAATCGAGAAATAATTAAGTAGGTAGGGATCAATAATTGAATCATCGATTCGAGGTTCACTGTTCGGAAAAACCAGAGATGATATCAACGATTGTATTCTGACAATAAATATTGATCGTAGGAAAATCCGTCGGATTAAACCAGAAATAAATCATTATTGTATACCTTTTATCTACGTGTATAACTCATCTGTTGTTCTTCTTCTTCTCCGCATCTTTGGACAGTTTGGTCTTCGTACTATACACAAAAACACAAATCATCGAAAAATAGTTTCTCCGATGCAATTCTCAACGTTATCGCTTCGATAACGATCTACACTCCAGTGCACAATCTTGACATTCTTCGTTTCCTGATATATTTTCACTATTTTTTTTTCGCACAAAAAAAATTTCCCTTGATTCATCCCATTGTTCCATTCGCGGAAGGTTTCGAATAGGTGATTTAATCCGCGGCTTAAAGTAATAGATTAAAATTTTTTCCCTCGAATTTTACAAAAACGTCGCACGATTACATCAACCACCAGATAAGATATACCTGTACGTCGTAACGCTTGATAAGCGCGATTAATATTGGCAGATATTTGTTGTCCAAATTCAAAGATCACCCGCTGGTTGCGTGCGATGTACTAGCGATATCCTCTTTGTCATGGGTGGCAAATCCAGCAAGAAGAGAGTCGAAGACGATGAGATACCTGTGGTCGACGCCACTGCGTCCGGCAGCGAGATCGTCGAAAGTGAGGATAAGTACGACGCCCAGGAAATTAAAAATATGCTGAACGAGCTGAGGACCAGACCAGAAAGGTTCATATTGGATAATCTGTTAATGTGTCTGGTTCTGTTCAGAAATTTCGAAAAGTGAGTATAAGACCTTTTTATTATTATCTCCTATTTGTTTTTATATGTATCTACATATATTTTGACAGAAGATTCCCCTAGGCTAGGTCAAAAGAAACACTTTTTCCCCTAAATTGAAATACAAATCAAGTATTCGATATTTATCGCCATATTTCCAGAGATCTCTATGACTTCTCCAACACCGTCGTGCCTAAAGAGGAGACCGACCTAAATCTCGAACTGGAGAAGGAGGTGAAGTCTTGCATACTGCCAGACACGCTCTTGGACAAGGTTCAGGAGAACGTCAGGTTTCTCAGCGAAGACGGCAAAAAATACGAACGCCTGGCCCATCAGACGGTCTACGTCGTCAACGAGAACATAGAGGTGAAGGACAGAACTGACAAGACCTTTTACACAAACATCGACGTGCCTGGCTGCGTCGTCGAAATCGAGGAAGAAGAGGACGACTTGATCTTCACGGACGGGAGGAATCAGTCTTACGTGCGGAAGAAGAAAGAACCTAGATATGGTAAGCCAAACTTCCATTATTTCAAAAACCTTTTAACCTCACAGAGTGACCCCGATCGATCTGTCATAGAATTTCCTTTTCGAAGGTTTCCTGAAACTGCGAGTCATAGAAAATTCGTCCAAGATGGACCGCGAGAACTTCGCGGAAAGGAGTCTCAGCGTCGATTCCAAAACGGCCGAAAGTTCGGAGTCTTCCGAAGAACAGAGCGACGAATACTCCACCATAACGGCGTTCAAGACTCCCGTCAGCCTGCACATAGTCCGGACGTCGGAGACGGAAAGGAGGGACACCTTGCCCGATACCTGTTTCTCGAAGAGGAAGAGATGGTTGACCCTCGCCAACGAGGAGGAGGAGGAGGATTACGATCAGGAAGACGACGAGGAAGACTTGGAGGACAGCGACGACTACGACGACGAGGAGGAGGAGGAGAACCAGAGGAGGAATTCGGAGTTGTACGAGGACGTGACGTACCTGAGCTCGAAGGGTTTCATGGAGTATTTCCAGAACAACATATTTCCGAACGTGACCGGTAAGATACTGGGGTTCAGCGATAAAGCCTTAGAAACCGCCAAAGCGGTACCGGGTTCGATACTCTGCGACAAGGAAGTACCGGATGAAAAAATACCATTTCGCGTCGTACCGGCCGTGGCCATAGATTGGCCGATGCAGGCCACAGAGTATCTGTACAGGAAGGACAGACGGACGATCATAGACCAGAAATACGGAGTGGTATACAGATGGCCCACTAGGGAAATGGTACAGGAGCTCGTGACTCTCAAATGCGTAGCTATTCCAAAAGGTGAATTTAAATTGAAGTATATCCCATCCCCGGAAACAGTTTTACATCTTTTTTTTTCAGGATTCGTCATGAAGAAGGGCGAAAACGAAAATAGCGACATCGAATGGGAGATTCACTTTCCCAAAGCCACCAGATACCTGGAGGTGAGGATGACCCACCCTCAAGTACGTTGCTACGTCTTCCTATTGGCCCTCTACAAAACGTACATAGAAAAAGTGACCACGTTCCACGGTCTGCTCATAGAACACATACGCACCCACATGTTCTGGGAATGCGAGACCGACTCCAGGAACTGGCCGGAACACAGGATGGGCCGCAAGTTGCTCAAGGTGATAGAAGATCTGAACGACGGACTGTCCAGGAGCAAGATCCGCCACTATTTCATAAGAAAGAAGAATTGTTTCGAGGACATACCGAGCAAATATCTGCAGTTCGCGCAGAAGGCCTTCCACGACGTGCTCCAGTTTCCGGTCACGCATTTCATCAAGGCCTTGAAGAACCTCAAGTACGCCCATTCAGATTTTTACCCGACGCCCGATCTGAATAGGCTGCAACAGATCCTGGCCGACGAGCACAAGATGAGGACGCCCCAGAGGCAGAGATCCAGGAAGGAGACGAAGAAGAACAGGAAGTCTGTGCTTCCTGTAGGAACGGTAAGAGGCACGGGTAAGGTAAAGATCAAAGATAAGAAGCTGAAGGAAAAACGAGAGAAAAAGAACAGGAGGGCTGTACTGGATCAGCAGAAACAGAAAAAGGAGGAAGAAGAAAAAGCGAAGACTACCAAAGTAGAGGAGAACTTAAAAGTGAGTGCTAAAAATTCATTATTTTATTTGGAGTACAAATGAGTTTCGCCCTTTCCACTCAACAAATAGGAATTTAACGAGGAAAAAATAATACATTACATTTTATCCAAATAATAGATGACGATGACATTATGTCAAAGTTCATAGATAATCTGACAATTTCAACAAAACCAAGAAAACAGATCCTTCATATTAATGTTCTGTGATTACACTCAGAGGTCGTCTGTGGTTTCTCTGTGACCTAAGAGGAAGAGTAATCTCTGACAAAACCAGAGAGTAAATAATTCTCGAAGATCTCTTTTCACTTAGCTGAAACTTATTCGTACTTGTAATATTACGCCTAATAGACGACGAGGTAGGATGATGATGTTACTTTCAGGTATCATATTCAAACATGAGCGTCATGACCCAAGTTAGCGTCCTCCACTTCTTCATCAATCACTTCGTAGAAGTGGCGAAGATAAGCAGAAAGATAGGGCCGAAGAGCCAAACGATCCTTTACCTGAAACAGGCGTGGTACAACACGAAAGTTCTCGAAGCCATAACGTATTCCTGCGAAGACACGCAAAATATTTTGAAGGTAATTGAAAAAGAAAGGGAGTTCCTGGAAAGGGACAGCAGCCAAGACATCCAGATGATAGCGCCACCTACCCCTATGAGGAATCCAGAACAAAATTCTTTCGACTTCATGGAAGGCAACGTGCATCTGAGACTCAAACCGTCCTTCAAGAGGAACGTTTCGAATGAAGGTGGCGTCATGAGGAACAGACGGGTGCTTAAAAGACACAAAAGTGTGGGTTTCGACGATTCTGTGAAGGAAGATTGAACGATAACTTTAACAAAAGTTCTGATTAAAGTTAAAGATTTTGGTCATCCCTTCAAAGAGGTTGCCATCATTGAACTCTATGGGCTTTTGCGACGTTGTCGCATCGACCGTCATTTCCTACGAGGCGGAGTGAAATAATTAGAATAAATTATTATTTTTAATAAAAAAATTTTCCCATATCGTTGATAAGAAATTTTTCCCGCAAGGCTCCAGGAGATTTTCATATCACATTTTCATTTTCAAATGAAAGAAGAGCAAAATCATAATTTATTTTATTTAGAAAATATTTTATAAAAAAATGTGTTGTAATAACCAATACAAAGAAATGAAGATGCAGTTTATTTTCTCTATCGATCAATACAAGGATTCAGATGCGTTATTTGACCGAGGTTTCTTAATTTTATCCAAATTCTTCACAACGATATCATGCAATGAGCAGTACCTGTTTCGGATTTCTGACATGGTCAGCCAAAGACTTAGATATTCTTTCTGGTCCAATTCCTCAACAGCTCGACGATAATCTTCAATATGAGGGTACTTTGCAACCTTGGAGATCAGCTTTCCTGCAAATGAATCACTCTTGAATAAAAAAACAAAATTATTCGACTAAATAGAAGGACCATTGAGAGAAAAAACCAATCAACTATTTAGGGTAGAGTGGAAAATTACCTCGAGAGATGAAATATCTAGAAATCTGGTCGAAGAAGGCTGCAGCTTCAGATTCAACTGATTGAACTTCAGCCAAAGTATCCTCTTGAATAGAAACTCCGAAATTGTTGCCGTCTTCTATCTTTGGGATCATAAAGGATATCCACATTTTCATCTGAAATTCCAATAATGAGTAAGGATAAGCCAACAAACAACTTGAAAATTTACCAAGTTGGAATCCTCTACAAGTTTTCTAATATGAGGTTTCACACTTTCAACTAATTCAACAAGATGTTTGTTTGTCGGAACTGAACCTGTAGGCAGTATGCAAACTTTAGTGCCGTCTTGAGAAAAGCAATTATCATATTTCGTTTTTTTTGCTGGCGGCAAGTCGGTATGGCTATTAAGAACGATAGGATCTGGTACAGCTATGTTCAAACTTTGATGTACTTCATCAAACTTTCTGTTTTTAAAACTTGGGGTGTCCAGTAAGTTATTTAATTTGACGATTGTTTCGGGAAAGCCATGCATAACCAATTCCTCAGCTTGTTTTATCACACTATCTTTGTATTCTTGTACCTGCAAAAGGACCAATTATATTAACTATTGAGTGATTCAGCTGCAATAACCTGTCGGCATGAAGGAGTTTCTGCAAAGTTTTTGAGAGCAGCAATAAAGCTTTTCATGGATGAAGACATGCTTTGAATATTTACAAAAAAAAACCTCCCAAAATGTCACGTTTCAAAAAACATGAGAGGAACACTCTAGGTATGTAGCGAACATATGAGGGGGATGATCAAATGTTTACTTACCTTTGTTGCATTTGCCATTTTTTCAACGAAGATATCTGATGAAATGGAGGAATTGTCGGAAATAATCAAAAATGAGAAATATGTTGGTTGAACTTAACCTTTTAAATTGTGCTTTACCACGGCATGAAGTGAGTTATAAGCTTAGTTGTCAGATTTAATTTTTTTCTTGAAAAAAACTGAAAAAGAATATCTTGAATTTCTCAATTTCCACTTAAAATAAACACATTTCAACTCGTGAGGGAAAAAATAAGCCGAATCAATTTTGATATAGACCGATATTTGCTGTTATATCAAAGAATGTGAAGAAACACCTCGTAAAATACGTATGGAAAACTGAAAGAAAAAGATCGACCTTCACATCGACATGCGGGAAAATATTTTGAGGTTAGACTTTTGTCTCAAACAAATGTTTATATTTTTTGAGATGTAACAATCGAACAATTTTTTATCATCTGGCAGTTAATTCCTTCCCTACTAAAGTTATTTAAACTAAGATTCTTCCTTCTCATGCAGTTTTTCTGTGATTGAAATATCGGTTATCCTATTTTTGTTTTTCTTCAATAAATGGGTATGTTTCTTATTACATACTTATATAATTTTGTATTATTTACGTTGTGGATCATTACTTGATTTGATTTCCTCAAATTCAACATGGCATTTCTCAAAAACCTTATTGGCGTAAAAATGATCAAAGAAAGTAAATAGATTATTATTTAAAATAAACATTAAAATTGAAACCATATATATAACTGAGACCTTGATTTCGATATATGAATATTCTGAAATGAACGATTTTCAGGTTCTACAGGTGAAATAGAACCTTCTGTAATAGGGGACTGGATTAGGATATCAGTTCTGGGATCCGGAGGGTTTGGAACTGTGTCTCTATGGCGTTGTGGTAAAACTAATGATTCAATAGGTAAAAAAAAAATTACTCAACGGTTACGAATTTATCTGATTGGCCTGATTTCCAGCTGTGAAAAAATGTAAACTACAGTGCGCCACAAGTTTGACTCAGAAGCATAAGGAAAGATGGTGCAATGAAGTCCAAAAAATGAAAGAACTAGATCATCCCAATGTAGTGAAATATAAACCCTTACCGTTATTATTGGAAACAGAACTGAATAAATTCAACCCCACAAAGTTACCACTGCTGCCTATGGAATATTGCCAAAGAGGAAATCTGCGTCATCTTCTAGCCCAACCATTAAACATGTGTGGCCTCGAAGAGAGCACAGTAAAGGATGTTCTTTTAGATATTTCTGGTGCAGTTCATTACTTACACTCAAATAAAATCACTCATAGAGATATAAAACCGGAGAATATTGTTCTTCAAGATTGTCCAACGAGGTGTAGTGGTGTGATATACAAATTGATAGATTTGGGTTATGCCAAAGAGCTGAATAACAGTACGGTCAGTTTTGTGGGGACCTTGTTATATTTAGCTCCTGAGATTTACGCTAATAAGAACTATGATTGTTCTGTTGATTATTGGTCCCTAGGAATACTTACCTTTGAAGTTATTTGTGGTGTCCTCCCTTTTGTGCCTAGATTCTCACCCATTGAAAGGTAAATACTTGTTTAATCTTGCATAAATGAAACTGAAGTTTGTTTACATAGTTTGGTAGTTTTATTCAGATTTTTCTTTCAGATATCAATTGATGAAGGATAAAACCCCTGATCAGATTTGTGTTTTCATAAATTACATGGGAAATGTGCAGTACTCTCCAGAGCTCTTTGAAGAGAACAAATTATCCTCTTGTTTAAAGGGCCACATGGAAATTTGGCTGAGGAAAGCTCTACAATTCAATCCAAAACTTAGACATGAACCTTTTCCGAATTCAAATAACTTATTCGAACAGCTCAACTCGGTACTGACTAAAAAAATATTGAAAGTTTTTGTTGTTTATAAATATAAATTCTATTCGTACGAATTCGATGAATGTACTAGGCTGTCTACGGTACGTGAATGGATTGCTAGAGATACCGAAATATCCGTAGATGAACAGTTGTTACTTGGCAGTTTTCAGTTTAATGATTGCGATGATCAAACTCTCATTGCAAACTGTTTTATTGATGTAAGTATTTTGATGATTGATCATGTTTGGTTCTTCATTGTCTTTCATATTTTCAGGAGACATATGAACTATTTTTGTTCAAGCGGAACGCTTTGTTCAACATCGAAAAGTTTCATCTTCCGAGATTGGTCAAATTGATGTTCGAGAAAGCCAGAGATCTATACACTTGGCACGAAGTGAAATCGATATATTCCCATTCCATATACTACATACAGCAGGATATACTGTTTGCTTCGGCTTTCAACAAGGCCATGGTCCTCTACCTCAAACAGCTCGCAATATTGCTGAACAAGATCCATAAAAATTGGGAATTGTGTAGGCAAAACATTCTGAGGTTGACAGGAAAAGTGAAAAAATTCAATAAGGAAATCAAACGGAAGAACTTGATCTGTAGCGATCTCATTCTTGCCGATAAGTTCATAAAATTGTATAACTCAATCGAGAAATGCTTATGTGACGAATATCTGTTGGCTGTCAACATCGAAAATTGGGTCTTGAAATTGGATGCTATGAAAACCATCAACTTACAGGATGATTTGATCAAGTTGCCGCAGATGAAAGAATTGTAAGTTGAGAGATGTGCATCTTATTTGACAGTTATAGGTTAGGTTGATTATTTTATCATCTTGCAGTCTCGGGAAAGCAGCAAGTTGTCTTCAAAGGACGGCCAAAAACTCTGCCAACAGCAAAGATAAATTAGGTTGTGGGGAGATGTTGACAATAGTTTGCAGAGTTATGAAATTCAAAGATTCACTTTTTCACAACAAAAACCTGCAAGATTATTCAAGGTAAACCATTCATTTTCATAATTGAATTATTTTTGGAATGTTCTATGGTTGTGACTGACATAACCTAGAAAATTCAATTTTTGCCGAAGTTGAGACTGGTAAAAATCTATTTCTTAGGAGGAATTATGATTAAAATCAATCACTGTGCGTGAGGTAAAGCTAAGGAAGAAATTTTCACTGTAGAATTCTTTGAATTTAAGTTTCATCACCTTCTTCCAGGTATTTAGGAAAAGCAACAGACTATTTACAATCTCTTTTATGCTGGCTGGATTCCTTTGAATCGCATATACAATCTTTGCACGAGATATTTGATTCAATTCTGGCGGAAGCCTCCACAGCGTACAAAACTATTGGAAGTGAGTATTAACTTACACATCCACTGATGATTGTTGCCATTCGAATTTCGCGTTGAAGAAGTTGGCTTGAAAACCAAATATTTTGTATTTGCCCAGGTGATTCCCAAAAAAACTGTGCCATAGGTAGCAATTGGGTTGTGGATAATGCAGTACAGCAATCCCAAATCCTCAGTTCGAGGTAAGAGCATGGTTTCTTTGCATTTAACATATCTAGCAGGGGGCTGTTTCAGATTTGCAGAATTAGTCTGCGAGAGCATTTCCAACTATGAATCTATTCGAGGTGATATTGAATCCT
The DNA here is from genome assembly GCF_907165205.1 of Coccinella septempunctata. NCBI lineage: Eukaryota > Metazoa > Arthropoda > Insecta > Coleoptera > Coccinellidae > Coccinella > Coccinella septempunctata. Next base: position 40,082,323 of record NC_058193.1, on the reverse strand, counting down.
ACATTGAAGATATTTCTTCACTGCTGTGATATTCTAGTCTAAATGCATGTTAAAGTTACGTTTCCAAATTTTATATTTTGATAATTATTTTTTTCATTCTTTCGAGCTAAGTATGTTGTTGTTTATGTTGCAATCCCATGAAAAAGTCAAAAGCTTATGTTTTTTTCAAGTTGCTTTATTACGATGTTATATTGAGTAAGCCACTGATATTTCAGATATGTCATATGTCAATTACATAGATGATCTCTGGTGATGTTATTATGACAGAATCAGTTTGGTTGTGTTGTATGTTACTTATTGTTTCTTGTATCCAGATGTTTCTTATATCAAAGTTCATTTATCGAACTGAATACTTTCAGATAATCCGTAAATAAAATTATATTTCTAGGTGTGCTAGTTTCTTCATGTTTCCACAAAGTTTATGTCACCATGAAAAAGGTGTTACCAGCAGTTTCACAAAGCTTGATCGGAGAATCCACGTTTTGAATCAATAGTTCAATTATTAGTATTTGGAATATCATTCTGGCACAATATTCGTCCGTTCTCTATTGCTACTTCTTCGGTATATTCAGAAATGAAGAGCTTTAGTGATTTCCTTCGAGTGTCTGCCACTGGTTGATCAGGAAATCAAAGTTTTGTGTAACCCGCTATAAAAAGGAGGAATATGAAATTAAGCAAAATTCAAACGTCATTTATACGGAAGATAATGGTCATAGAGAAATTTAAGTTTCATAGGTCATAGATTAACTGTTCGGTAAGTCATAAGTCTATGAAAGAGTATTTCCGTCGATATCGCATCCACAGAACACTATGTAATGTGATCTATGAAAGAACGCCATAGACTTCAAAACGTTACAAGTTGTCAATATTTTGTAAAGATTGTAATATCTCGAAATCGAAGAAAAGATGAAGAACGAGCAGGCAGAACCCGATCAAGATTCCGTCACGCTTTTGTACGAATCTGGAGCTCAAGCGGCCGAGGCCAACGAAACCAAACAAGGCGCCGATTCCCTATCCGCTAACAGCTTCGAAATTTTCGACGCTCTGAGTCCCCACGACGACATATGGAAAAGTAGAGATTTCAAAAAGAAGATAAACACCCTGGGACCGGACATTTTCAAGAATCCAAAACTCGCGGCCAAAGTAGAACCTTTCGTGAGTCGAACGCGCGGATTCTCGAATCTTCGGAACGCCTAAATAATTGTATTTTTGTAGAAATTGGAATGGGCGTTCGGTTTCAATAAGGATGCGACCGTTCTGAATCTGTACCATTCCGATAGGGCGATGCTCTTGTTCAATGCGACCCAGTGCGGCGTTTTGTTCGATGTGAAACAGAAAAAGATGAACTTTCTACAGGGACACGTGAGAAATCTTGCGAGAATTATCTTCTCTTACTTTTTCTTACAATTTCCAGTTATTTTATCGATTGAAACTTCACTCTAATTATTTTTTAGCCGAATAAAGTTGTCGCAGTTTCTTCAACGAGCAACGGCAGCTTCCTAGCTTCCGCCGACTCCGGACCGGATAATATAATAGTCGTTTGGCAGACTTCGGATATGTACGTCCATTTCCCAAGCGCATTCTCGAAATGATCTCGTCCATTTCAGCTCGCCTGTGGTGATATTCTTCGATCCGTACGATGGTTATCATATACTGAACGTGGCGCTCAGTCCTAAGGGTACTTTTCTGGTATCTGTGGGTGAGAAAGACGAAGAAAACCTCAGGATCGACCTGAGATTATGGACCGAAGGCAGGGATGAACCGGACGGTAAATTGTTCGGTGTAATATTCCTGCGGAATCGAAGTGATATTTTCTTCCACCGTTTTTAGGGCAAGTTACGCTGGAAAATTACTTCGGCAAAGTGCTAAAGATCTCCTTCAACCAGAACAACGAATGCTACTTCGCCGTGCTCTTCGAAAGGGCCGTGGCGTTCCTGTATTGGGTAAAAAGAGACTACGTACCTTAAACATCATATATATGTTGTGCTCGTAGGACGAGGAGAGAAAAGTCCTGTTAGAACCCGAGATACCGACCATTAAATACCGGGGAAAAATCGGTCACCTCACCGACATGACGTACATCGAGCGTAGTCACGAAGCGATGGTCTCCACCTCCGAAGGTTGCATAATAATTTTCGGAAACACCCTGTATTATCAGGAATTCGATGCCGCCAATGTCTCCGGTATCACCATCGCGGTGAAAATATGCAAGATCACCAAAGTTTCGGTCAACACGATCGATTCGGCAGATACGTAAGTCTATATAGGGGACGAGGTACTCCCACTTTTAAACCTTCCAGTACCTGCACTTTCCTTAAGCTTACATCCACACCATGCAGATCGGCAAGTCCATCAAGTGATACACTGCTCAGAAATTGGCCGAAACATCTTCTAACGCATATTTCCAGGGCGGTACTAACAGGCGACGACAAGGGGATCGTAAACATCTTCGACAAGAGACTGCGACTGCTCTTCTGGTACCAGCAGTACCTGGGCAAGCCGGTGCTGACCGCGAGGTTCAACATGCAGCCGAGACGTTACCACATAACCAGACTGTGCCTCAACGAGGTCATCCAGATGGAAATGATCGGTGTTCACTGACGCATCCCCGATGAATCTCTCCAACTGCATCGTTGTTTTTTTTTATAGAGTTCGATTCTTTGGAGGACTCCCTGTTCCAAGACGACGCGGAGAAATACGAAATCATCTACAGGGATACGCTGAAGAAAGACGCGTCTCCAGTGGGCGAGCGATGGGTCTTGAGGGATTTCATAGTTGGTACGTTGTTACCAGATCATCGGGAGTCCTAAAACCTCGTTAATTAATTACTTCGCAGTTCAAACCGACACCGTGTCTCTCGTGGATTTCATCAATAACGTACACACCCTCATCTACGAAAGAGGTCACGACCACGTTGGCGCAATAACTGTCCACGACGAGTTGTGAGTATCTTCTCAATCGGCAGCTTTTTCCACGTCAACCCGAGCGTTTTCAGCACCTACTTGGTGGTCGGTTACAAGAACGGCACTGTATGTCTGTTCGATTACATGGACAACTTCTTGCACGTCAAGTATACTATGCCGGAGGCCGTGGATGAAGAAGAACAAAGCGCAACGATTACTTGTATTGAATATTCCCCCAACTGTGAGCCTGTCGAGTCTGTATTCGTTTCTCTTCCGTCTAATTTTCGATTTCCAGCTCTGTTTTTGGCGTGCGGTCGTAGCAACGGAGAAATATGGTTCTTGGACCCCATTCTGTTGACGCCAAAGCAGGAGGTCATAACCGTCTCGAATTATTACATCGAGAAAATCGCCTTTTCGGTCAACAACGACCAAATGGCATTCTGCGTGAGTAACACATCCCGCCCGAAGGACCAAGGTTTTCTTGGGATGCGTCTGCTATCAAAATTAGATAAATTCAATATATATTTTGTTTATTTGAATCGTAAGATCCACACATAATTTCATCCATATGTCACGACTCGCATAATTTTTTCAACTCATCCGCAGAATAATCGCACAACCGTTTACATGATGATCTACGATAAGCGCCAATCCATGTGGGTTTTCATCGGAAAAACTAGGTCTCACTACAAGACCATATCGGAGATGTTCTTCATGAAGACGGATCCTAAAGATTTGGTCACGTTAGGCATGGACAGATTCCTGATAACTTACAACAATATCGACATCCAACAGTAAGTCGAAACCGCATGGCAGATCTCCCAAGCTACCCCGATTTTGTTTCATTTTTATCCGATAACAAAAAATTCAAAATTTCTGTTTCAAGATACGTTAATAATAATAAAATAATCATGACCACGACCAAGAGATATAACGGTTTAAATTTCGAATCGCCACGTTCTCTTTTTAGAGGTCCTTGCGCATCTGGGCCCATGACCTGTTGCTATTATGAATTTATTATTAAAAGTTACAAAACCTTTCGCGCGAGACATTTCAGCAAAATTAGCAACATTTGCCGCAATTTCATCGAATTTCAGAGGAGACGACTTCCAAGCAACCCTAAAGGTGAGAATAGATCAGACTGCTGTTCCACTGTCTTGCGAGGTATACCCCCCGAAGCACATCCACTCGCCTTTCAGATACTTCATCCTAACCGACGATCAAGTACCGATATTCATTCAAGAATTGAATCTAAACGATTATTTGACCGTTTGAATTTCAGCACAAATACAAACTTCTCAACGAGGAAACACAAATGTGCAGGTTGGTTGCTCTGGGACCAGCCTATGGATGTTACCAAGACACCCCCGTCAAAAAGATTAAAGTATGCTCGTAGAGTTTGGAAAATTCAACTCTAAGCTTAATTATTTTCAGTTGTTACCTGAAAGGGATGACGATTACTTGGTGTTCATGACCAAGAAACATTTCGGCTTGCAGAAACTCCCGATCTCTGGAAACCCTTACAGTTTTGTTGGATGTTTTGGACACGCCGAAGAGGTGAAACTAAAAGTCTCACAACTTATCATATTTACCTCGTATCCTTTCAGCTGATTGATTTCAAAGTGAGTGGAGACGGTGACTACGTATTTACGTTTGGAAGGGACGATACCACAGTTTTAAGGTGGAAAACTGAAACTCGGTAAGAGATAAAGGTTCAATCATACGGCTTTTACGCGGAATGTCTTTGCAGAGGTGTCGATCTTATGCAAAACTTAGGAGGTCAAGACTTTGAACCCTTCTACTGCGTCATCGAAGGTGGAAAAAACGGGTTTCTATTCCAGGAAATGCAAGATTTGTTTTTTTACATGCAAATCTTGCACGAGGGAGAAAATTCGACTTTACCAAGAAGAGTGAGCGACAAACTGGCGGTATCAGAACTTCCAGACTTGATGAGAGCTTGCGGATACTATCCGACAGATTTTGAAGTGAGACCTCATGAATTCTATAAAATTTTATCATTCAGAACTTCTAGAGATAATCAGGATATAACTTAAATCCATGCTTACTCAACTTGCTGTTCTAAATATTATAGATAGAGACTTTCATAGTGGACATAAAGTACAGGGACTTTGATAAAGATGGTACAATCAAAGACATGATATCATTTCTCGAATTTGTAAAACTGTATGTGAATCATAAACCAGTGTACGGATATTCTCTTGCTACTTTGGAAACTAACTTCAACACTTTTGTCGAGTGTGTTGAAGATCCCATGCCTGGTATGATAAAAAGAGATGATTTCTTAGAACTGCTGACGGAAGAAGGTAAATTTCCGGACATTTCTGTGTGTTGTTGAAAAAATTTGAAAATGTTCTAGGAGAACCTTTCACTTTATCCCAGATAAATAAGTGTATGGAAATTTTGCTTGGGGCAAGTGGTGCCTCGGAAGGAGGACATTATCTCTTTGATTTCATACCGGAGGTAAGTTAATATATTTTGTTGAATTAATTGCTATAAATCCTGTTCCAGGACATAGATTATGATATCCTTATTGACGACATACTTGGAATTGACATGAATAGGGAAAAAATAGATGTGCGAGACTCGGAAACAAAGTCAGAAAACTCTTCGATTTCCGTCTTGAAAGAATCATAAACTCATCAAATATAGTTTTTTATATATTTAATATTGATTGGAAATAAATAAGTAACATTTTCTAGTTAATATCTCTTGCTTTCGAATTTCAAGTATTGGTTATATCTGATTAATCTTACCATTCATCTTCACTTTTTCTTTGCTTTACTGGAGTTTCCTTGTTTGGGTTTACGTTCTAGTTGCAGCTGTTTCAATTTCATTGAGAGTTTGGTTTGTGCTTTCTGGTGGTTCTCTTGGTTCAACTTGTTGTAGGGATGGTTGAATTTCTCTTTTTCATCCTTACATACTGCTTCTCCGCAGCCATGAATTTCGGGCAGACTGTGAGTTGGGCAAAACCTGCCTTTACAGTATTTACAGTCGATAGCAAAATTTGCAATGCTAGTTTTGCACTTGTTGAAGGAGCAAGAGTTATCTAGTTTTTTCACATTTTCGAGTACTTCATCCAGATTCTTGGAGGATGTGATTTTTTGCAAATCTGCCTCTTTATTCTTCACGTTTGGTTTTTCTTTAGTTTTTGTTATTGTGACAGTACTCATAATTAAATACAAATATTTTTTTGTTTGGATTGGGATAACACTTGAATTTTAGGTTAGAATCAGGGGTTGCAAAATATGTAATATGTCGGTAGCATAGAATACTTATAGTCGATATCGTTGAACACACCCCTAGAACATAGAAATATCTGCTCGTATCAGTGTTCTGTGGTATGCACTGTACCGAAATCTTGAAATTTTCAGCTGTATAATATTAAAATTCAAAATTTTGGATCCAAAATCATGCTAATGAATGAATTGGCAGACGAATCGCTATTTCAAATTTTCAGTATGAGAATTTTTTTTAGAGACCTTGAGCTCTATGTTCAGAACATCGTATTGACAGCTGCGAGTACTTTTGTCCCGTAAGCTCACTGTTTTTTATTTACGCAATTCATCAGAAATGTGAGGTCGAGTGATAATTTTCAATATTGGGGGTAAGGCATGGAAAGCTGGTTTACTTTGAGTGCTTTACTGTATAGTGTTCATGTGAAAGGACTCAAAAAGGGCAGTTGAAGAATGGAAAACAGTTCACAACCAACTACAAATTCTGTAAATAAGGGGTGTGGTCCAAATACTCGAATATCTATACATGTAAATCCCACCACAGGGGGCGATTTCTACCTCACCGTCGAAAACGACATTACAGTTGATAATTTCAAGAAATTAGTATCTAAAAGGCTCAAAGTGTCCAGGGACAGAATATCTTTACTCTTCAGAGACAAGTAGGTTTACATTACAGTTATGCATGATAATCATTAATCAATCTTCATTCCATTTTAGACAATTACAAAATGGAAATTTAATTCAAAACGGAATATCTGATGGGTCCAGAATAACTTTACTACCAAATGTTGAAACAGGACTGATTGTATGTTGTAATCTAAATTATTAATTTATTTTTTTCTTCTAAATCAATTTTTTTCTTGAAACATATTTCATTCACATTGTTGTTCTTTGTCCTATTTTATGAATTATGGGTTCTCAAAATGATGGACTTCCATTGCTGAATATTGATTTAATAGTTACTTGGAGACTTGTGGATTCAATCACCACTTCTGTCAATAACTAAACTTTTACTCATAATGATGAAATTTAATGTAACTGGATAGTTTTTTTATTGAATGATAAGTTTTTTCAAGATTAGTGTTTTTTTTTCATAATCTTCAATTCTATCAATGATAATTCTTTCACAACGTTATATAATTAATTTGTTGTGTTCCATTTAGGCACAAAGACCTGAAATAGGCATTATGCAAGCCTTAGAATCTCTAAATGATACCCAGGTAAATGAGTTCCTTTGTGGTAAAGCTCCTTTGAACCTCAGCATGCGACTGGGAGATCAAATGATGCTCATTCAGTTGCAGCTCAGCACAGGTGAGTGTCAGACTTTTTTTTTAACATAATTTTTCAAACTATATATAGTTTCAGGTGCTAAACCCCCAACTACACCAGGAAGTCCAGTGCCACCACCTAATCCTCCAAGTCTCCTTCAAGCATCCAGAAACTTACAACATACATTGAGGAAGTTGTCGACTGATGTGTTTGCGGGCAGAGATAGAGGTTGGTACATTTAAAGCTGTCTCAAATTATTTTTCAGAAAACAAAAAAAATTGGGTAATTTTTGGAGTCCAAATTTTGGGTCAACTGCCATTGTTTTGTTGGGTTCATTGGGTCATCATGACATAGTGAAATTTGCCCTACAAGTTTCAATTTAATCATTTGGAAACATGAAAATTAATTGATATTAGCCATTTTCTGTTGAAAATTAGGAAAAGTTTTGTAAGAAATATATATTTGTATTTAGTTATTCATGTTAAGTTTTACTCAAACTATTGTTCATCATTAATCTTTTTTCCATTTTTTTGTGGAAAGAATGATTCCATAACTCTAACTCAAGTGTTCTTCTTTTTCCTTTGACTCAAGTGTTCATGAAGAGGTTCATGGGTGTCATAATTTCGAGGTTATGTTGTTAAAATATGTCAAAATGACATTTGAGAATTTTGACAGAATCCTCCAGTAAGGCAATCGTCTTTCAAGAGCGGAAACTTGTTTTTATTGCTCACAATACACATGTTCAATAGGAAAGGGGAGAGAAGAACTTTTTTGACGTTTAAACTTGCATTTTTAGGGCGCAGGGAGAGCGTATACTCGGGCACATTCAGTGGAGCCCTAAATCCGGCCCTGCAAGACACAAAAGGAAGGCCCCGCAGGGACGTAGCCACAATAGTCCATATCCTGAACGATCTCCTCTGTTCCGTACCTGAATTCAGACGAATCTCGAGGAGGGGGGGATGTGACGAAGCGTCGGCCGCGAGCAACGACACAAACAACAATTTCGAAGAACCTTCGGTACCCAGCCAACCCGCGAACGAGGATCAAAATTCGCGAACGAGAGGCAAACTGGAACAGTTGCGTCTCGTGATGGGCGAGAAGAGGGAGCGCAGGCGTCAGCGCAAACAGAAACCCTATTCGTTGCCTTCTAGTGATAGTGACACAGTAACTGCGTAAATTACTTTTACCCCAAGACTCTATTGACCTTTAGTTCTGCTTCAGTGTTGGAGATTTGTTGTTGAATTTTCCTTGGGAGGAGCTCCCAGATCCCCCGTTAACCCCAGTTGGCGGATCATTTTACTGCATTAACGAGTCGAGTGCAGTTTCGCACTTTGCAATTTTTTTTTTTTAGTGGATAAGTTTCGATTGGTGGGAAGCCGTAACTGCCAGTTCGAAACAATTTACTGATGAATCCCATAACGGAATAGTTGTAAATCTGTAATTTGAAAAAAAAACAATCACTCTACCGACTGGGCTAAAAAAAAGGTTTAAAAGAATGGTTTGCAGCGAGTACAGTGGAAGAGTATTTTAGTGTGATTATCGTAAATAGAATTGGTTATGTGTAATATCAGAAGAATGAAAAGAAATTATACATTTGAAGCAATATTTTTTAAGATCAATAATTGTTCGATTTTGATTTTTCATATGGTTTTTTAGATTGATTAAATTAAAGTTATGGGCTAATTTGTGTTTTTTTTTCGTCGGAAACTTCTAGGTGTAAAACACAAACTATGAACAAATAAATAAGGAATATTTTGTCACATACGTTTGGACTCAAATGGCAAAATGCAGTTTTTAATGCAACACACAATACTTCAAAGTCACTGCATTCAAGATCTTGATGCACGCAGCGTCATCTGACGGCCTTATCGAAGAAAATGGCAAAGCCTTTCTGCTCCGTAAGATTTTTTAAAATTTCACTTCCCTAATTCAGTTCTTGAACCAATCGTATCTCATGTTATTATTATTTTTCTATAAATTCGCTATTATCTTTGTGCAGTCAACTTCTTTCAGTGGTACTTTTTGCTTTGCTTCCAACAAGTTTTAATATGAATTATTTTTCAATGCAACACTTCTTGCAATAATTAAATAAGCAATTATAAGAGATAACTGCCTAAAATAAATACTCTCGAAGTTAAAGTCAATAATTCATTGAAAAAATCAAATCGAATCGGCAGTTTCATAATGGACATCACATTGGGGGGTTACAAAACAAATAATTTCAGAAGTAACAATGACGAACAGGTCAGGGGTCGGCGATAAAACTTTTGAAAGAAGATAAGTCTCCCGTTGCCTCGAATTCGATTCAGTATTCGAGCGAAAGTGAAACAAGGGGCTGAAACGGCCAAGATGGGTGTGAACATGTTGAAAGTTTCGCAGCATTTGAAAAATGTGATAAGTAAACGAAATTATGTAAGTAAATTGATCGCGTTCAGGTAGAAACTAAATATTGGTGAATTTATGTTTTCTTAGGCGACTAAAAAAGTGATGGCAATAAGAAGGGAGGACCAAAGTATTTGGGAAAGGAGAGCCCCCTTCGCTCCAAACCACGTGAGAAAATTGGTGAAGCAAGGAATCAAAGTGATAGTTCAACCAAGTAATAGAAGAGCTTATCCCATGCAGAACTATTTGGACGCTGGAGCTGTTGTACGAGAGGATATATCCGAAGCTAGTGTCATTTTCGGAGTGAAACAAGTACCCATCGATCAACTGATTCCAAACAAAACTTATTGTTTATTCTCGCACACCATCAAGGCTCAAGTATGCAACTGAGATTAAAGCAACTGCTGAATAAACTAGAAATGACATTTCAGGAGAGTAACATGCCCCTTTTAGATGCCATACTTGAAAAACATATAAGATTGATAGACTACGAAAAGCTTGTCGATGAAAAAGGACAAAGGGTGGTAGCTTTTGGAAAAATGGCAGGTGTAGCAGGAACTGTGAACATCCTCCATGGAATTGGGCTTAGGATGTTGGCCTTGGGACATCACACGCCCTTCATGCACATAGGCCCAGCTCATAACTACAGGAACTGCAGCATGGCCTTTCAAGCCATCAGAGATGCTGGATATGAAATAGCCCTTGGGTTGATGCCCAAATCTATTGGTCCACTCACTTTCGTTTTCACAGGATCTGGAAACGTCTCTCAAGGTACGCGATCGATTTTTTTGTTATCCCCTATTATGTAGAGAATTCTTCGGAATATCATCATGGGATATCTTCTCCCCAAGGTTCCCAGGAAGTCTTTCAAGAACTGCCCCACGAATACGTGGCCCCAAACATGCTCCGTAAGGCAGCCGAACACGGCAGTCTGAACAAGATTTACGGATGTGTGGTCAGGAGGAGAGACTACCTGGAAAGAGAGGGTGGTGGTGGTTTTGACCCCGTCGAATACGAAGAGCACCCAGAGAGGTACATATCCACGTTCAGCAAGAAGATTGCCCCTTATGCTTCGGTCATAATCAACGGTATATACTGGGCAGTGAACAGTCCGAAACTTATAACGATTCCAGACGCTAAACACCTCTTGAGATCCGCCCATACACCGTGGTTACCAACTTCTGTAGGCGCACCTGCGTTGCCACACAGAATGTTGGCGATTTGTGACATTTCCGCAGATCCTGGTAAGCTACAATAAAATAATTCTCCTCTTTTTCACACTGATCTACTGATATGCGCGCTTTCATAATAATTCCAGGTGGTTCTATCGAATTCATGAACGAATGCACCACGATAGATAATCCATTTTGTCTGTACGACGCCGACAGGAACAAAGACACCAACAGCTTCAGCGGACCAGGCGTGTTAGTTTGCAGTATAGACAACATGCCGACGCAGTTACCCAGGGAAAGTACAGATTTTTTCGGCGATCTACTGTTTCCCTTCACTCATAACATCCTCCAGTCCAACGCTGAAGTGGACCTGGAAAAACATTCATTCTCACCGGTGGTTTCAGGGGTAAGTCATATTGAGTCCCGATAGAGGGTGCATACAAGGATCCTCTCGAAATTTCACTTCTTTCAGGCAATCATAGCAAGCAACGGTCACTTGACACCAAATTTCGAATACATAACTGAACTAAGAAAACAAGCAACGTAAGAACTAACCATGTCAAGTCTACTCAAAACTAATCAACCGGTAAATTTTCAGGAAACAGAGGGACAAAGGATCCTCCGAAGTCCAGCAAAAGAAGAAGAAAGTCTTGGTGGTCGGCGCCGGCAGGGTGGCAGCTCCCCTAATAGAATACCTGCATCGCGACGACAGCGTCGGCATCACTGTAGCCTGCGAAAAAATCGAGCTGGGCAACTCGCTGGCATCCACCTACCCTGGGGTGGAAAGTTCCTACCTCAACGCTGCCGAGAATCTACCCCTCTTGCAGGAAATGGTATCGGCGGCTGACTGCGTGGTGTCCATACTGCCGGCCAATCTGCATCACATCATCGCGAGAGCTTGCGTGGCCGAGAAGACCCACATGGTCACCGCCAGTTACATGAACGAGGACATAAAACGGTTGCACGACGAAGCTCAGGACGCTGGGATAACGATCTTGAACGAGGTCGGTCTTGATCCGGGAATAGATCATCTGTTGGCGTTGGAGTGCATCCAGGAGGTCAAGTCGCAAGGGGGTTACATCACGTCTTTCGAATCCTTCTGCGGAGGTCTGCCGGCGCCGGAGTTCAGCGACAACCCTCTCAGATATAAATTCTCGTGGTCGCCAAGAGGCGCTTTGTTGAACACTTTATCGTCAGCAAGGTGAGTCGATTTTAAACAGCCTTCTAGGTCACACAGCCTAGTGTGACAGCACGCAGCAGTGTGTGCCACAGGCTGTGGCACGCACATTCCTCCACTAGTGTTCTCAATTCCTTGTGCTAGATAGATGCAATGCAGAACTTCTTCATCTTTCAATTAAAACTTGAAACCTGTTTTAAACCACGATTTAGATACAACTCCTTCGACATAAGGCAACTCTTCCATTGCACAAGTCTTTATTCAATGGCACCGCTATTTTACTCCGATACCACGCAGACAATGCCAGTGCACCAAAGATATTACACACCCCTTTACGACTGAATCGATCCTGACCAAAATCGATAGGCTTTACCACATTTAGATGAGCACCAACGTCCAGAATTTCAAAAACAGCGATGTTTAAAACGAAAACTAACCGAATACGGTTTCAGGTATCTGAGCAAAGGACAGATTGTAGAAATCAAAGAGGGAGGCGATCTGATGAGATCCACAAAAGCCTTGGACTTTCTGCCCGGCTTCAACCTGGAAGGTTTCCCAAACAGAGACAGTATTATTTACGGTGAACACTACGGCATCGCTAAAGCTGCAACGATACTTAGGGGTACTTTGAGATACACCGGTTTCTCCCAAGCCGCTAGAATATTACAAGCCATAGGACTATTGGACACCGAACCTAATCCCAGTTTACATTCCCAAGGACCGGACATAACGTGGAGAGATTTAATTTGTAACTTACTAGGTAAAACCGCTTTTTCTTATTTTACTTTTTTGTTACTTTTCGTATTTGTAGGTATCGAAGATAAAAGTATACTTTACGATAACATCACCAACATGATAACGGAAAGAACTGGATCAGATTTTGCCGTTGATTTATTGGAGGACTTGGGATTATTAGAAGAAAACGCTGTATTGAAATGTGGAACGCCTTTAGATACCCTCACACATTATCTATCCAGTAAATTAGCCCTAGGTAATCATCGAATTCCGACCCCAATTCACAAACTCCAATGAAAAACTTATTTCAGATAAAAACGAGAGGGATATAGTTATTCTAAGACACGAATTGGGCATTGCGTGGCCCGGTGGTAAGAAAGAAATTCGAGGTATCAACTTCGTAGTGTACGGTGACATAAATGGACATTCAGCTATGGCGAAAACGGTTGGGATACCCGCTGCCATAGCGACCAAGATGATTCTAGATGGGGAAATACAAGAAAGAGGCTCAATCCTACCTTTTGCACCTGAAATTTACAGAACTATATTATCGAGGTTGAAGAACGAAGGTCTCAAAGCCATCGAAACTTCAAGAATTCATTGAAAAATGTGAATGCAAAAAACTATTTATTGATTTTCCACCAAGGAAAAATAGACTGACATCTTCATTAATAATGGAACTTTGAACAAATAAGTAACTTTAAAAAAAAGTTCATATAAAAATTATCGTGTATAAGAAATAACTTTAATACTATAAAATAAAATGTATATCTGAGTACACCATTCAATGACAATACAATAAAAAATATTAATAAATAATTCGTTGATCCTTAAATTTAGTTTATTGGCACTTATTCTGGGTTTGCAGCAAAACAATCAATACTAAGTATTATTTTTCGCCAAATTGTGAGACGCCCAATTCAGTGATGTTTTCCAGGAGTTTGAAAGAGCTTCGTTGAATTTGCTCTTGAAATGTTCCAAGGCATCCTTCTCCGATTTCAGAAGAACCTTCAAATACAAATCACTTTAAAATATTTCATAATTTTTTTTATTTATTTTAAGAGTTTTTTTCATTCGATTTGTTTAATGAGGCAACACCAAAATTATCTTAACTCACCAATGTTTCTCTCAAGTAATTGAGATCTTTTTCTGACGATAATTCAGGTAGACCCGTTGAAATCATCATTGCACACAGGGAAAGGATTAGATTACCGTGTTTCCTCAATATTAGAAAAGCCTGAAATATCAAGGTAGTAACAAAAAACCACCTGAAATATAAGACTGGAAATAACTTACCTTTTCACAGTACTCCTGAAATATCTTGAATTCTATACTATATTTAGCGCCCTTATTTATAACATGAACAAAATCGTGGGTGAGAACAAAAGGAACCCTCTCTCTTTTTATTCCAAATTTCTCTTTGAAATGACCCAATATATGACCGAAATCAATGTGGAATAGCTGAAAAAGCGATCATTTTTCAATAATTCAACATTTGGGAATTAAAAAATTGAAACATAAAGGACGTTTCATACAGAGATGATTGAAATTAGTAAAAATCAGTTTATAAATATTCAGTTTGAGTAATAAAACCGATTGCCTTAAGTAAACCATAGTGAAATGAATTTCATAAACACCAAGGCCAAAAAAAAACTACTTTTCGCTATCGATGAATTGAATCGTTACAACCCTCCCCTTCGTGACCATCGAAGTCAATAAAGTTTCGAGTTCAATGACCGTGACAACCTCACTTCTGTAGACTGTCACTACCGTCAAACTGACGTAGATTTGTTTACATTTGCATTTGGCAAACGTCAAAAATGACAATCTACCAGCACTAGTGATAGTTCTGATAATTATTGATGGAAAGAGGCATTTGCACTCCGGCCAGCATAAGGTTGTTCTGAAAATTCTCTTATGAAACGTCCTTTACAAGTTTCGGCTGAATGTTTTACACAAAATTCTTACCTGACCAGTTCTTTTGATCATTATATTGTCAGAATGTCTATCACCGATTCCTAGAACGTAAGTAGCGACGCAATATCCCGCACAGGATAGGGTGAATTCGTTAACCGCTTGATTCAGAGCAGCTTCAGTGGTATTATAGTCCTTCAACCAATCTTAAAAACTCGATTAAAATCTATTCAAAACAACACTAATATCCTTACCAAAAATCGACCCTTTCCTGAAAGCCGAAGAAACGCTAAACATCCCTTTTCCTTTCTGTATATTAGCGATTGTTTCTGCTTGTAAGACGACCTCTATCAAACCCACTCTATTGTCTGTTGAAACGCAATTGTAAACGTTCATTCTAAAAACGGAAATGTTATTATTTCTTATGAAAAGTTCTATTCGGCGAAATTAACCTCAAATCCAATCCCTCCTGCTTCCACAGCTTGTCCATTATCCTCAGCAGCTGTAACGTAAGCATATCTTGCCTCAGATCGTCCCCGTTTTTAAATATGAGGTAGATGTCGTCTCCGTACGAATCTGCGTTTCCAAAAACGATCCAGAGAGGACGCATCTTGCTGTCCATCACTCTGCATTTCTCGATCCTACATCAAATTTAAGGTTGACAATTGACGTTTGACATTGACATTTTTTGCACTTACTTGATATCATCGCATCTATAGCTCGGATCCAACGGATTCCTCAAACCCCTCAGGAACTCCGAAGACTGGCCCTGCATGTAATTATGCAACAAACTCTTGGCCTTATCCTTATCTTTCCTTGTTCTTATCACCTCTTGACACTTTTTCAGCTTCTCCAGACAGGTCAACTGCTGCTGCAAGATACCGATGTGTTCTTGGGCTCCCCTACAGTAGGCCTCCAATATCAGACCGAATCGAACGGACACCGAAGGAACTTGCATTTCGGATCTGAATTTTTTTTTTTACATTAATAATCCGAATGAACTGGCTAAGAAATGACTCACCTCAGATGCCAAAATAGATAATGGCCTATTTTTTGATTAGCTAGAGCTCTCTTTAGTAAAAAATCTATAAGGTCACATTCTAGAAACAGCTCGTGTTTCAGGGCCTGAACCAGTTGAAGGAGATATAAAAGGAGATCGTCATCGCTGAAATTAAATGACAATATGAAATGAATACCCCTAGAACACAAATAAATCTTCATTTCACCAACGCATTCTACCCGCTCGCTTCCCACCAACGCAATCTGAACGCGCTTACCACCCACGCATTCTACCCGCTCTTCCCACCCACGCAATCTGAACGCGCTTACCACCCACGCATTCTACCTGCGCTTCCCACCCACGCATTCTACCTGCGCTTACAACCCACGCATTCTACCCGCTCTTCCCACCCACGCAATCTGACCGCGCTTACCACCCACGCATTCTGCCCGCTCTTCCCAACCACGCAATCTGAACGCGCTTACCACCCACGCATTCTACCTGCGCTTCCCACCCACGCATTCTACCTGCGCTTACAACCCACGCATTCTACCCGCTCTTCCCACCCACGCAATCTGACCGCGCTTACCACCCACGCATTCTGCCCGCTCTTCCCACCCACGCAATCTGAACGCGCTTACCACCCACGCATTCTACCCGCTCTTCCCACCCACGCAATCTGAACGCGCTTATCACCCACGCATTCTACCCGCTCTTCCCATTGCGCGCAATCTGAACGCGCTTACCACCCACGCATTCTACCCGCTCTTCCCACCCACGCAATCTGAACGCGCTTACCACCCACGCATTCTACCTGCGCTTCCCACCCACGCATTCTACCTGCGCTTCCCACCCACGCATTCTACCTGCGCTTACAACCCACGCATTCTACCCGCTCTTCCCACCCATGCAATCTGAACGCGCTCACCACCCACGCATTCTACCTGCGCTTCCCACCCACGCATTCTACCTGCGCTTACAACCCACGCATTCTACCCGCTCTTCCCACCCACGCAATCTGAACGCGCTTACCACCCACGCAATCTGAACGCGCTTACCACCCACGCATTCTGAACGCGCTTACAACCCACGGATTCTACCCGCTCTTCCCACCCACGCAATCTGACCGCGCTTACCACCCACGCATTCTACCTGCGCTTACCACCCACGCATTCTACCCGCGCTTACAACCCACGGATTCTACCCGCTCTTCCCACCCACGCAATCTGACCGCGCTTACCACCCACGCATTCTACCCGCTCTTCCCACCCACGCAATCTGACCGCGCTTACCACCCACGCATTCTACCCGCTCTTCCCACCCACGCAATCTGAACGCGCTTACCACCCACGCATTCTACCTGCGCTTCCCACCCACGCATTCTACCTGCGCTTCCCACCCACGCATTCTACCTGCGCTTACAACCCACGCATTCTACCCGCTCTTCATACCCATGCAATCTGAACGCGCTTACCAGCCACGCATTCTACCTGCGCTTCCCACCCACGCATTCTACCTGCGCTTACAACCCACGCATTCTACCCGCTCTTCCCACCCATGCAATCTGAACGCGCTCACCACCCACGCATTCTACCTGCGCTTCCCACCCACGCATTCTACCTGCGCTTACAACCCACGCATTCTACCCGCTCTTCCCACCCACGCAATCTGAACGCGCTTACCACCCACGCAATCTGAACGCGCTTACCACCCACGCATTCTACCCGCTCTTCCCACCCACGCATTCTGAACGCGCTTACAACCCACGGATTCTATCCGCTCTTCCCACCCACGCAATCTGACCGCGCTTACCACCCACGCATTCTACCTGCGCTTACCACCCACGCATTCTACCCGCGCTTACAACCCACGGATTCTACCCGCTCTTCCCACCCACGCAATCTGACCGCGCTTACCACCCACGCATTCTACCTGCGCTTACCACCCACGCATTCTACCCGCTCTTCCCACCCACGCAATCTGACCGCGCTTACCACCCACGCATTCTACCCGCTCTTCCCACCCACGCAATCTGAACGCGCTTACCACCCACGCATTCTACCTGCGCTTCCCACCCACGCATTCTACCTGCGCTTCCCACCCACGCATTCTACCTGCGCTTACAACCCACGCATTCTACCCGCTCTTCCCACCCATGCAATCTGAACGCGCTTACCAGCCACGCATTCTGCCTGCGCTTCCCACCCACGCATTCTACCCGCTCTTCCCACCCACGCATTCTACCCACGCTTCCCACCCACGCATTCTATCCGCTCTTCCCACCCACGCAATCTGACCGCGCTTACAACCCACGCATTCTACCCGCTCTTCCCACCTATGCAATCTGAACGCGCTTACCACCCACGCATTCAACCTGCGCTTCCCACCCACGCATTCTACCCACGCTTCCCACCCACGCATTCTACCCGCTCTTCCCACCCATGCAAGAGCGGGTAGAATGCGTGGGTGGGAAGCGTGGGTAGAATGCGTGGGTGGGAAGCGCAGGTTGAATGCGTGGGTGGTAAGCGCGTTCAGATTGCATAGGTGGGAAGAGCGGGTAGAATGCGTGGGTTGTAAGCGCGGTCAGATTGCGTGGGTGGGAAGAGCGGATAGAATGCGTGGGTGGGAAGCGTGGGTAGAATGCGTGGGTGTGAAGAGCGGGTAGAATGCGTGGGTTGTAAGCACGGGTAGAATGCGTGGGTTGTGAGAGCGGTCAGATTGCGTGGGTGGGAAGAGCGGGTAGAATGCGCGGGTGGGAAGCGTGGGTTGTAAGCACGGGTAGAATGCGTGGGTTGTGACCGCGGTCAGATTGCGTGGGTGGGAAGAGCGGATAGAATGCGTGGGTGGGAAGCGTGGGTAGAATGCGTGGGTGGGAAGCGCAGGTAGAATGCGTGGGTGGTAAGCGCGTTCAGATTGCATGGGTGGGAAGAGCGGGTAGAATGCGTGGGTTGTAAGCGCGGTCAGATTGCGTGGGTGGGAAGAGCGGATAGAATGCGTGGGTGGGAAGCGTGGGTAGAATGCGTGGGTGGGAAGAGCGGGTAGAATGCGTGGGTTGTAAGCACGGGTAGGATGAGTGGGTTGTGAGCGCGGTCAGATTGCGTGGGTGGGAAGAGCGGGTAGAATGCGTGGGTGGGAAGCGTGGGTAGAATGCGTGGGTTGTAAGCACGGATAGAATGCGTGGGTTGTAAGCACGGGTGGAATGCGTGGGTGGGAAGAGCGGGTAGAATGCGTGGGTTGTAAGCACGGGTAGAATGCGTGGGTGGGAAGCGTGGGTAGAATGCGTGGGTTGTAAGCACGGATAGAATGCGTGGGTTGTAAGCACGGGTAGAATGCGTGGGTGGGAAGATCGGGTAGAATGCGTGGGTTGTAAGAACGGGTAGAATGCGTGGGTGGGAAGCGTGGGTTGTAAGCGCCTTCAGATTGCGTGGGTGGGAAGAGCGCATAGAATGCGTGGGTGGGAAGCGTGGGTAGAATGCGTGGGTGGGAAGAGCGGGTAGAATGCGTGGGTTGTAAGCACGGGTAGAATGCGTGGGTGGGAAGCGTGGGTAGAATGCGTGGGTTGTAAGCACGGATAGAATGCGTGGATTGTAAGCACGGGTAGAATGCGTGGGTGGGAAGAGCGGGTAGAATGCGTGGGTTGTAAGCACGGGTAGAATGCGTGGGTTGTAAGCACGGGTAGAATGCGTGGGTTGTAAGCACGGGTAGAATGCGTGGGTTGTAAGCACGGGTAGAATGCGTGGGTTGTAAGCGCGTTCAGATTGCGTGGGTGGGAAGCGTGGGTAGAATGCGTGGGTGGGAAGAGCGGGTAGAATGCGTGGGTTGTAAGCACGGGTAGAATGCGTGGGTGGGAAGCGTGGGTAGAATGCGTGGGTTGTAAGCACGGATAGAATGCGTGGGTTGTAAGCACGGGTAGAATGCGTGGGTGGGAAGAGCGGGTAGAATGCGTGGGTTGTAAGCACGGGTAGAATGCGTGGGTGGGAAGCGTGGGTAGAATGCGTGGGTTGTAAGCACGGGTAGAATGCGTGGGTGGGAAGCGTGGGTAGAATGCGTGGGTTGTAAGCGCGTTCAGATTGCGTGGGTGGAAGAGCGCATAGAATGCGTGGGTGGGAAGCGTGGGTAGAATGCGTGGGTGGGAAGAGCGGGTAGAATGCGTGGGTTGTAAGCACGGGTAGAATTCGTGGGTTGTGAGCGCGGTCAGATTGCGTGGGTGGGAAGAGCGGATAGAATGCGTGGGTGGGAAGCGTGGGTAGAATGCGTGGGTGGGAAGCGCAGGTAGAATGCGTGGGTGGGAAGCGCAGGTAGAATGCGTGGGTGGTAAGCGCGTTCAGATTGCATGGGTGGGAAGAGCGGGTAGAATGCGTGGGTTGTAAGCGCGGTCAGATTGCGTGGGTGGGAAGAGCGGATAGAATGCGTGGGTGGGAAGCGTGGGTAGAATGCGTGGGTGGGAAGAGCGGGTAGAATGCGTGGGTTGTAAGCACGGGTAGAATGCGTGGGTTGTGAGCGCGGTCAGATTGCGTGGGTGGGAAGAGCGGATAGAATGCGTGGGTGGGAAGCGTGGGTAGAATGCGTGGGTGGGAAGAGCGGGTAGAATGCGTGGGTTGTAAGCACGGGTAGAATGCGTGGGTTGTGAGCGCGGTCAGATTGCGTGGGTGGGAAGAGCGGATAGAATGCGTGGGTGGGAAGCGTGGGTGTGAAGAGCGGGTAGAATGCGTGGGTTGTAAGCACGGGTAGAATGCGTGGGTTGTGAGAGCGGTCAGATTGCGTGGGTGGGAAGAGCGGGTAGAATGCGTGGGTGGGAAGCGTGGGTTGTCAGCACGGGTAGAATGCGTGGGTTGTGACCGCGGTCAGATTGCGTGGGTGGGAAGAGCGGATAGAATGCGTGGGTGGGAAGCGTGGGTAGAATGCGTGGGTGGGAAGCGCAGGTAGAATGCGTGGGTGGTAAGCGCGTTCAGATTGCATGGGTGGGAAGAGCGGGTAGAATGCGTGGGTTGTAAGCACGGGTAGGATGAGTGGGTTGTGAGCGCGGTCAGATTGCGTGGGTGGGAAGAGCGGGTAGAATGCGTGGGTGGGAAGCGTGGGTAGAATGCGTGGGTTGTAAGCACGGATAGAATGCGTGGGTTGTAAGCACGGGTGGAATGCGTGGGTGGGAAGAGCGGGTAGAATGCGTGGGTTGTAAGCACGGGTAGAATGCGTGGGTGGGAAGCGTGGGTAGAATGCGTGGGTTGTAAGCACGGATAGAATGCGTGGGTTGTAAGCACGGGTAGAATGCGTGGGTGGGAAGAGCGGGTAGAATGCGTGGGTTGTAAGCACGGGTAGAATGCGTGGGTGGGAAGCGTGGGTTGTAAGCGCCTTCAGATTGCGTGGGTGGGAAGAGCGCATAGAATGCGTGGGTGGGAAGCGTGGGTAGAATGCGTGGGTGGGAAGAGCGGGTAGAATGCGTGGGTTGTAAGCACGGGTAGAATGCGTGGGTGGGAAGCGTGGGTAGAATGCGTGGGTTGTAAGCACGGATAGAATGCGTGGGTTGTAAGCACGGGTAGAATGCGTGGGTGGGAAGAGCGGGTAGAATGCGTGGGTTGTAAGCACGGGTAGAATGCGTGGGTTGTAAGCACGGGTAGAATGCGTGGGTTGTAAGCACGGGTAGAATGCGTGGGTTGTAAGCGCGTTCAGATTGCGTGGGTGGGAAGCGTGGGTAGAATGCGTGGGTGGGAAGAGCGGGTAGAATGCGTGGGTTGTAAGCACGGGTAGAATGCGTGGGTGGGAAGCGTGGGTAGAATGCGTGGGTTGTAAGCACGGATAGAATGCGTGGGTTGTAAGCACGGGTAGAATGCGTGGGTGGGAAGAGCGGGTAGAATGCGTGGGTTGTAAGCACGGGTAGAATGCGTGGGTGGGAAGCGTGGGTAGAATGCGTGGGTTGTAAGCACGGGTAGAATGCGTGGGTGGGAAGCGTGGGTAGAATGCGTGGGTTGTAAGCGCGTTCAGATTGCGTGGGTGGAAGAGCGCATAGAATGCGTGGGTGGGAAGCGTGGGTAGAATGCGTGGGTGGGAAGAGCGGGTAGAATGCGTGGGTTGTAAGCACGGGTAGAATGCGTGGGTTGTGAGCGCGGTCAGATTGCGTGGGTGGGAAGAGCGGATAGAATGCGTGGGTGGGAAGCGTGGGTAGAATGCGTGGGTGGGAAGCGCAGGTAGAATGCGTGGGTGGGAAGCGCAGGTAGAATGCGTGGGTGGTAAGCGCGTTCAGATTGCATGGGTGGGAAGAGCGGGTAGAATGCGTGGGTTGTAAGCGCGGTCAGATTGCGTGGGTGGGAAGAGCGGATAGAATGCGTGGGTGGGAAGCGTGGGTAGAATGCGTGGGTGGGAAGAGCGGGTAGAATGCGTGGGTTGTAAGCACGGGTAGAATGCGTGGGTTGTGAGCGCGGTCAGATTGCGTGGGTGGGAAGAGCGGATAGAATGCGTGGGTGGGAAGCGTGGGTAGAATGCGTGGGTGGAAAGAGCGGGTAGAATGCGTGGGTTGTTGGCACGGGTAGAATGTGTGGGTTGTGAGCGCGGTCAGATTGCGTGGGTGGGAAGAGCGGGTAGAATGCGTGGGTGGGAAGCGTGGGTAGAATGCGTGGGTTGTAAGCACGGATAGAATGCGTGGGTTGTAAGCACGGGTAGAATGCGTGGGTGGAAAGAGCGGGTAGATGCGTGGGTTGTAAGCACGGGTAGAATGCGTGGGTGGGAAGCGTGGGTAGAATGCGCGGGTTGTAAGCACGGGTAGAATGCGTGGGTGGGAAGAGCGGGTAGAATGCGTGGGTTGTAAGCACGGGTAGAATGCGTGGGTGGGAAGCGTGGGTAGAATGCGTGGGTTGTAAGCGCGTTCAGATTGCGTGGGTGGGAAGAGCGGGTAGAATGCGTGGGTGGGAAGCGTGGGTAGAATGCGTGGGTTGTAAGCACGGGTAGAATGCGTGGGTGGGAAGCGTGGGTAGAATGCGTTGGTTGTAAGCGCGTTCAGATTGCGTGGGTGGGAAGAGCGGATAGAATGCGTGGGTGGGAAGCGTGGGTAGAATGCGTGGGTGGAAAGAGCGGGTAGAATGCGTGGGTTGTTGGCACGGGTAGAATGTGTGGGTTGTGAGTGCGGTCAGATTGCGTGGGTGGGAAGAGCGGGTAGAATGCGTGGGTGGGAAGCGTGGGTAGAATGCGTGGGTTGTAAGCACGGATAGAATGCGTGGGTTGTAAGCACGGGTAGAATGCGTGGGTGGGAAGAGCGGGTAGATGCGTGGGTTGTGAGCGCGGTCAGATTGCGTGGGTGGGAAGAGCGGGTAGAATGCGTGGGTGGGAAGCGTGGGTTGTAAGCACGGATAGAATGCGTGGGTTGTAAGCACGGGTAGAATGCGTGGGTGGGAAGAGCGGATAGAATGCGTGGGTGGGAAGCGTGGGTAGAATGCGTGGGTGGAAAGAGCGGGTAGAATGCGTGGGTTGTTGGCACGGGTAGAATGTGTGGGTTGTGAGCGCGGTCAGATTGCGTGGGTGGGAAGAGCGGGTAGAATGTGTGGGTTGTGAGCGCGGTCAGATTGCGTGGGTGGGAAGAGCGGGTAGATGCGTGGGTTGTGAGCGCGGTCAGATTGCGTGGGTGGGAAGAGCGGGTAGAATGCGTGGGTGGGAAGCGTGGGTAGAATGCGTGGGTTGTAAGCACGGATAGAATGCGTGGGTTGTAAGCACGGGTAGAATGCGTGGGTGGGAAGAGCGGGTAGAATGCGTGGGTTGTGAGCGCGGTCAGATTGCGTGGGTGGGAAGAGCGGGTAGAATGCGTGGGTGGGAAGCGTGGGTAGAATGCGTGGGTTGTAAGCACGGATAGAATGCGTGGGTTGTAAGCACGGGTAGAATGCGTGGGTGGGAAGAGCGGGTAGATGCGTGGGTTGTAAGCACGGGTAGAATGCGTGGGTGGGAAGCGTGGGTAGAATGCGCGGGTTGTAAGCACGGGTAGAATGCGTGGGTGGGAAGAGCGGGTAGATGCGTGGGTTGTGAGCGCGGTCAGATTGCGTGGGTGGGAAGAGCGGGTAGAATGCGTGGGTGGGAAGCGTGGGTAGAATGCGTGGGTTGTAAGCACGGATAGAATGCGTGGGTTGTAAGCACGGGTAGAATGCGTGGGTGGGAAGAGCGGGTAGATGCGTGGGTTGTAAGCACGGGTAGAATGCGTGGGTGGGAAGCGTGGGTAGAATGCGCGGGTTGTAAGCACGGGTAGAATGCGTGGGTGGGAAGAGCGGGTAGAATGCGTGGGTTGTAAGCACGGGTAGAATGCGTGGGTGGGAAGCGTGGGTAGAATGCGTGGGTGGAAAGAGCGGGTAGAATGCGTGGGTTGTTGGCACGGGTAGAATGCGTGGGTGGGAAGCGTGGGTAGAATGCGCGGGTTGTAAGCACGGGTAGAATGCGTGGGTGGGAAGAGCGGGTAGAATGCGTGGGTTGTAAGCACGGGTAGAATGCGTGGGTGGGAAGCGTGGGTAGAATGCGTGGGTGGAAAGAGCGGGTAGAATGCGTGGGTTGTTGGCACGGGTAGAATGTGTGGGTTGTGAGCGCGGTCAGATTGCGTGGGTGGGAAGAGCGGGTAGAATGCGTGGGTGGGAAGCGCGGGTAGAATGCGTGGGTCTCTAGCGCGGGTAGAATGCGTGGGTGTCAAGCGCGGGTAGAATGCGTGGGGTTCGAGCGCTGGTAGAATGCGTGGGTGGGAAGCGCGGGTAGAATGCGTGGGGTCCGAGCGCGGGTAGAATGCGTGGGGTTCGAGCGCGGGTAGAATGCGCATTCTACCCGCGCTCGAACCCCTCGCATTCTACCCGCGCTCGAACCCCACGCATTCTACCCGCGCTCGAACCCCACGCATTCTACCAGCGCTTGACACCCACGCATTCTACCCGCGCTCGAACCCCACGCATTCTACCCGCGCTTGACACCCACGCATTCTACCCGCGCTCGAACCCCACGCATTCTACCCGCGCTCGAACCCCACGCATTCTACCCGCGCTTGACACCCACGCATTCTACCCGCGTTCGAACCCCACGCATTCTACCCGCGCTCGAACCCCACGCATTCTACCCGCGCTCGAACCCCACGCATTCTACCCGCGCTCGAACCCCACGCATTCTACCCGCGCTCGAACCCCACGCATTCTACCAGCGCTTGACACCCACGCATTCTACCCGCGCTCGAACCCCACGCATTCTACCCGCGCTTGACACCCACGCATTCTACCCGCGCTCGAACCCCACGCATTCTACCCGCGCTCGAACCCCACGCATTCTACCCGCGCTTGACACCTACGCATTCTACCCGCGTTCGAACCCCACGCATTCTATCCGCGCTTGACACCCACGCATTCTACCCGCGCTCGAACCCCACGCATTCTACCCGCGCTCGAACCCCACTCATTCTACCCGCGCTCGAACCCCACGCATTCTACCCGCGCTCGAACCCCACGCATTCTACCCGCGCTCGAACCCCACGCATTCTACCCGCGCTCGAACCCCACTCATTCTACCCGCGCTCGAACCCCACGCATTCTACCCGCGCTCGAACCCCACGCATTCTACCCGCGCTCGAACCCCACGCATTCTACCCGCGCTTGACACCCACGCATTCTACCCGCGCTCGAACCCCACGCATTCTACCCGCGCTTGACACCCACGCATTCTACCCGCGCTCGAACCCCACGCATTCTACCCGCGCTCGAACCCCACTCATTCTACCCGCGCTCGAACCCCACGCATTCTACCCGCGCTTGACACCCACGCATTCTACCCGCGCTCGAACCCCACGCATTCTACCCGCGCTCGAACCCCACTCACTCTACCCGCGCTCGAACCCCACGCATTCTACCCGCGCTCGAACCCCACGCATTCTACCCGCGCTTGACACCCACGCATTCTACCCGCGCTCGAACCCCACGCATTCTACCCGCGCTTGACACCCACGCATTCTACCCGCGCTCGAACCCCACGCATTCTACCCGCGCTCGAACCCCACTCATTCTACCCGCGCTCGAACCCCACGCATTCTACGCGCGCTCGAACCCCACGCATTCTACCCGCGCTCGAACCCCACGCATTCTACCCGCGCTCGAACCCCACGCATTCTATCCGCGCTTGACACCCACGCATTCTACCCGCGCTCGAACCCCACGCATTCTACCCGCGCTCGAACCCCACTCATTCTACCCGCGCTCGAACCCCACGCATTCTACCCGCGCTCGAACCCCACGCATTCTACCCGCGCTCGAACCCCACGCATTCTACCCGCGCTCGAACCCCACGCATTCTACCCGCGCTCGAACCCCACGCATTCTACCCGCGCTCGAACCCCACGCATTCTACCCGCGCTCGAACCCCACGCATTCTATCCGCGCTTGACACCCACGCATTCTACCCGCGCTTGAACCCCACGCATTCTACCCGCGCTCGAACCCCACTCATTCTACCCGCGCTCGAACCCCACGCATTTTACCCGCGCTTGACACCCACGCATTCTACCCGCGCTCGAACCCCACGTTTTCTACCCGCGCTTGACACCCACGCATTCTACCCGCGCTCGAACCCCACGCATTCTATCCGCGCTTGACACCCACGCATTCTACCCGCGCTTGACACCCACGCATTCTATCCGCGCTTGACACCCACGCATTCTACCCGCGCTTGACACCCACGCATTCTACCCGCGCTCGAACCCCACTCATTCTACCCGCGCTCGAACCCCACGCATTTTACCCGCGCTTGACACCCACGCATTCTACCCGCGCTCGAACCCCACGTTTTCTACCCGCGCTTGACACCCACGCATTCTACCCGCGCTCGAACCCCACGCATTCTACCCGCGCTCCAACCCCACGCATTCTACCCGCGCTTGACACCCACACATTCTACCCGCGCTCGAACCCCACGTATTCTACCCGCGCTTGACACCCACGCATTCTACCCGCGCTCGAACCCCACGCATTCTACCCGCGCTCGAACCCCAAGCATTCTACCCGCGCTTGACACCCACGCATCCCACCTACTACCCACGATTTCAACGAATAAAAGATAATGTAGCGGAGAAAGCGATGATTTGGAATTGAAAGAACAAAAAGAGAAGAACATTTTGAAATTTGCAATTTTTGACAATATCTTTTTCAAGGATACAAATCTAAACAACAGAGAAATAGGCTTTCGACTTTTCTACCAGCGCTGTTTGTCCGCGCTTTTAATGCGCGGTTTCTACTCGCCCTTTTCATGCACCTATTCCCTATTCCTTCGATTTTCACCAAAGTAAATAGGCTTTGTAATGAAGTGACTTCATTGTCCGTTAAGTGCGAGTCTCGGTTCTGGCTTGCGAACGAATCCGTAACACCCGTGACGCGTCTGAGATCGGATCCCCCCTTTTTCTTGCTACTTGTATTTCAATGCGAGTAAAACATCTTCAGTTGTGTAACGGGCAACTTCTTTTTCACCTACCTCATTTCTTGAAAACACTGAACGGCATAACTTCTCACTTCTTGGTCAGCATAAGCGTAATCTAACAGTTCCAACGCTTTCTCCGCCGGTAAAAGCGGCCATTCCTTCAGCAGAGCCACAACTTCCGCGAACGTCTCCTTCCGGTCCCAATCTATGCAGTAAAGAATCTTTGGTAAAATGACTGGATTGTGCTCTTTCCAATAGTGCTTCAGATTCCAGATATTCTTCCTATCCTGAAATGGAGACAACCAGAAATTACGCCATAGTTCCGCTAAGATCTTGCGCGGATACACACCTGATCGTGCATCTCGTAGAAATTGTCGTAATCGAAATTTTTCTCGTAATTTTTGATGTTTTCCAAGCCGATCTCGGTGGTTATATTGTTGGAGCCGCTTTGACCCAGCGCCTGTGCATATTCGAGCATAGCCTCTGGACAAGGATACACTATTATTTGATTCTCGTGGCTGAAACATTACCCATTATCTCATGCGAGACACTTACAAGACCATTCAACGAACCTCTCGAAAATAATTGTTAAAGCGGTAACGTTTCTTATATCTGGATTATTTACAACTGTACCTAACGGATGTAAGAGATCATCGCCGAAGTTTTCCTCGGCGTAAGTCCACATGTAAAGAGTTTGAGGACCTGTTCTCAACTGATCCTTGAAATCGTACAGCGTCGTGTTAGCCCAAGCTATAGGATTATACGAAGGATCCTGTGAAAAAAATTTATCCTCAAGCCATATCACGAAATGAAAAATAAGTAAAAACGCACTAGTGTAGAAATTTTTCTTGACACACTTACTTTGTTAGCCTCTTTGGATTTCTTGAATTTACCACCTTTGTAACTTTTGTTCACTTCGTAAACAACGAAACATAACTTGACATTTTTAGGAATATTGCACATTAGCATATCAAATTCGAAAGACACATTAATATCACACTCGCATTGATCACCTACAACGGTAACCTTCAAATCTTCAGTTCTTTTGGCCTCGCACAACGATTTACCACCGTGAAAAAGACCCACCTGAAGTCCGATATATAACTGCAAGAAAAAATACCAAATTAACGAGTTTGTCCTCCATTTGGAAATCAACTCAATCGATTCTCACCTCTGATGCCCGTTTTGGATCTAGATTGAGTTTTCTCAATTTCGACAGAGTTAACCTAAAGTTAGAAATCAAATCCCATGCCGATTTGCATTTTCCTTTTTTCCTTAGTGTTAATGTTGAGTAGGATGGACGAGGTTTTTTATCGAAATTTCCTATACACTCATAATCTCCTTCCGTTGTAACTAAAAAGCCCCATCATATGACTCTATCTATAAACTCTACACATAACGACAGGAAAATTACTCACTTGGTACATCACAAACGTTAACAGTAACTAGAACCGGGGTAATACCATACGATAGACTCTCCTGTATATATTGAAAATTTATAAGAGGCTCCTCCCCCATTATAAAATCATCCCGCCCGCAAACTTTCAAAACGTAATCATTAGGCCTTTCATTTTTGGTGTTGAATATCGTAGCTTTTTTTGTGAGAACTATTTCCAAAAATTTGGTAGGTCCTATGCTCATTGACACGTCAAAAGTGAAATTATAAGAGTTCTGAAATGAAACCATAAAAAAAAATCTAGTAAAAATACAAATATATGAAGAGCTCACATCTGAATTTCCAAATTTGGTGGCTATTTTTATATTTTTGTCATGACCTATCTGATTCAATAATAGTATATTAGGAACTGAGATTCTAGGAGGAAATTGGTAGAAAACTTTCTGTTGCCAGGTCAATTTTTCTCTTGATTTGGCAATATCTTCTCCCAATTTTCTCATTTTAAACCTGAAATTATTTATTTCTGGACTATTCATTGAATCGAACTCTTGCAATCCTGGAACAACAAAATTTAAATGCACTATCAAAACATGGACTTGTTAATGTTACTTTTGCCAATTAAATGACCAACTTGACCACTGGTCGTTTCATCAAGTTTATCTGTTTTTGCTTCTACAATTTTGAATATTCCTCCTACAGGCCTGGTATCACACAATCTTCTACATTCATCTATTACTTTCACCTGTTCGGCCATATTATTAACATACATGAATACATAGCCGGAAATATCATAAAGTTTCCCATACAGAGGGTAGTTTGCAGCTTCATCCCATAAATCCTTAAAATGTTCAATTAAACCAATAGGGAAAAGTTGAAATATCATCTTAATTACCTCTTTAATTTCGCCAAGAGTAGCATTACTTTGTACTTTTAGTAAAATTACAATACCATTGGGCATAAGACAAGTAAGTTCAATATGATCATTTTCATTGCTCTCATAAGTGTCCCAGAAATCATATAAATATTCTGCTGGAATCGGAGCCATGGTAACTTATTTTAATTTCACGGATAAAAGAAGAAAACACGAAATCCCAAAATGCAACTTTACGACTGTTTCAAGAATTTAGAGAGCAACTTCCTGTTTGATTCGTTTTCATATTTATTCTCTGAAATAATGGTTTCCAATTCATCATGAAACTCAACGTGCTCTCAAATGATTTATGTGTACCAATAGTTGAGTAACAAATCGTAGTTTTTTATGATTCACAATTTATTTTCTCTTCAATTTGGTGACACCATAACAAAAACAAGCCTTTTAAAAAACTTTGACATCTGTCATTACACTTGCTCTCCTCTCTCCTCTTTGGTTTAACCGTCATAGAAATTGATGCTAAGATCAAAGATCTTTGACCCGACGTTTATCTTTTTTTGGGTGTTCTGTGCTAGAAATATCTCTATGACTTTAACCACAGATTGAAATCTGTGACATTAACCTAGTTTAGTGTGGCTCATTTGTTTACATTTTCATATTTTTTTATTGAATAAAATTGAATATAAAGTCTACGAAAAATCTGAATGAAATAAGAGAAAATTCTCTCTATTCTGATGGAACATAAATTATTTTCTACCAATTTTGGAAGAAATTCGATATTATAACAGTGTATCTTATGTATATATAGTACATAAACTTGAAAACAAAATCACAAAATTTTATTATTATTAGAATATAAGCAGCAATACCATATATTCAGAAACGAAAACTGAAAATGGAGTTGACGAATGAAGCAATTTCAAATCAAGACCAAATAAGAGCGCTGCATCCAAATCATAAAGCACAAGAAAACAATGCCATACTACTTCTGCTTTTTTTCTCTTTCCTTATGGTTTCTCTGCCCTTTGGCGCATTCTTTGGAACCAAATACACTTTACAAGATTATGGTATCACTGGATTTTCGAATGTAGTTTGGTCAGTTTCTGCAGCAGTATTAATGGTTAATTTGATAATAGCTGGATATGTTTACATTGCTTTCAAGGAACAAGAATATGATAGTGAAGGAAGGCCTATAGGAGATAGAAATAAGTCTGATTGAAACTACAATACTTTTTCTGTTAATACCCTACCATGAAATGTGATCTTAGATGAGTGATTACTAGTATTATGTCTTATTCAAAATAAATATCAACTTGAATGAATGTTTTCATAAAAACCAGAAAAACCTTCTGAAATTTCGTCATTTATGTGATTGTTCATGGAGTATTCAGTTGATTCAATAATTTTTTTTACATAATACTTGATTTTATGTTGATTTGAAAATATTTTGTGGCTACAAAATGTCATAAACCCCAAGTAACTAATTTTTCAGAGCTTTGTTGCGTTTTGTTAGTCATTTTAGTAATAAAATATTAAAATTGAACATTTTGATTATTATTCGCTACGAATTCGTGACCTTGAAATCAGCTGTTGATTTGACAATCCAGCTGAGCAAATCCCATATTTTTGACAGGTGTCTATCCAAAGAAATTAATTAATGTTAACTATGCGCAGAAAATTACAGTATTTTCAGAGAACGAATTCAATATTTGTTATTTAATTTCTCTATTACTTCGAAATGAAAGTAGCTCCCTAGAAAAATGATATGCTAAACGATTTGAGCTTGGGATATGAAGTTATAGGAGACATGTCTGGATTCATGGGTACTTGGGAGGTATATCATGATATATTTATATTATTTCGTAGTTGAAGAAATATTATTTTCAGGTCACTCGCTATGAACCTTGTCAAGACAAAAACTCTTTCAAGGGGTATGAACATTTTACATATTTGGTTATAATTACAAGTTTACAAACATTGTGTTTCAGAATTCGTTTTCGTCTAGATCCAAACGGCGACGTTACCTGGCATGTACCTGAAGAGTTGAAAATGATACCACTCTTTAATTGCACTATCTACGATACAAATATGCCGTTATACTCTTCATGTGAATCCTCGTGGGTGAGATTTGGTGAATACGAGGGACAGATAATCGAATTTGAGGTAATCAAACAAATAATAATTATCGCTTGAAATCTATGATCATCTTGAACATTACAGAGTGATCAAAGAAAACCTAAAGAAACAGTGATTCTCAGAGCTGAGGGTTTGTATACTTTATACTGCAAGAGAGTTCCTGATGAAATTTCCGAAGAAAAGTATCAAATACCGTTCAGCTTGTTACCTGCCTTAGAAGAAGGATTTTTTTCAGATGTTACTCTTTTTTCTGCTAATAAAAAAGAGGTAAATATATGACGATGAGTGATTTTTGTGTCTTCAATTATCTGAATATTTTCATTTCTGACATGTTATTCGACAGTTTCATGCACATTCCTTAATACTGAACATTATTGGAAATGGAATAGACTGGCATTCCAAAAATCACCCTTTGAATAATCTTCCTGAAGATGTTCTGGGTAATATATTGTATTATATGTACACTGAATGTTTACCGGAGAATCTCAAGGAGGAGACAGTTCGCAAAGTATTATCGACCGTAGAACAACACCCGTTCCTTAATAAACTTTCCGTAATTTCTCGAAAATACCTGAGGAATGAATCATTGAGAAAACGTGAGTTAATATTTATCTGATAAAACCTTCTTGTTACTACTGTATATGTTTGTAGAAATTGTGGGTCTTGTAAATGAAATACACAATGCTTTGGATAAACTGATAGAGGACATCAGACCAAAGCATCCTTCGATTGTGGACTATTTAATTGATAATCCTGATCAGTTGTGTTTAATGATCAAAAACTGCATAAGAGACGCTGGAGCTGGTGTGTACAATTTTATATTTCGTTTATTATACTTGGGAGTGTAACAATACTTTTTTAAGGCTTCATCAAGCTTATAGAGCTTTGCGATTTGTATCATAGGAGTAAACCTGAACTTTCAAAAAACGAACAGCATGAAATAATCCAGTACGGAAAATCCAGGTTTTTCATATTGATCTCCCAAATGATACAGTTTTTGCAATTATGGAAAGGATCTTATGGATCCATGAATGCATATCAGAAGCACATACTTTCTAACTTTTTAGTTCCTGAAGTAAGTCTATTCTATTGAATTGTTTTTCACTATAATATGGATACAAATTTTCAGGTGACTGGAATATTCGATTTGCTTATTGAACTCTTAATGCATATAAATGAATCTCTAGAAAGAATAATAACCTTATTAGATGTAGAAGAACTGAACAAATCTAGATCATGTTTTGGAAATTCTTGTTCCTACTTCTTGTACCTCAAAGAGGTTAAGTTTCTCAGGAAGTTCAGTGAAACAGTTTCATGTACTTACGAGATGCTTAAGCAAAAAAGGTAGGGAAGCAGAAACTAATCCATTTTTTATATATTTTCTGATTTCTTCAGCATTATTTTCCTCAATTTTTTTTTCCACAGCCTCAGAATAAATTTATAAGGAAAAAAATATTAGTTAGAATATGTCTTACAAAATCTCATTCATTGAATTCACAAGTTTGTTAGGTTAGTTTGCAATATTTTTATGACCACTGTTGATGATATTCTCTAGTTGGTCATACATTCAGTTTGCATTTTTTTAAACTATTAAGTTATAAATTGAATATTGTTGAATTCTGTTTAATTAAGTCATATAAGATTCTCAGGATGGAAGATAATAGAATATATCTCAATATTTTGGGTATTATAGGCGTAGTTACATGGAAATTTCCCACGTTGAGAAGATGCGCAATATCTCGATAAACATAGAGGAACTAGTGGACGAGATGCCTCTATTCTTCATGGTACGCCTGGAAGAACTGATGGATTACAAAGATAAGATATTGGCCTGGAGAGATTTCAAGTTTTTCTTTCAAACGTGCACCAGCAAAATATCAAACTTCATTCATTTGATGGCGACCCATAGGAACGAGGTCCAGGAGGTGGCGTTGCGGGCCTGCGAACTCGTACAAAGAGACGCTTTCAATCAGTCCATGCAGAACCTCGGACTGTTGGAGCAGAACGTTTTACCTTCCAACGTTGAGGACTTACCGAAACCTGGGGACAATTCTAACAATCAGCCGAAGTATAGTCATAAGGTTGAACGATTTAAACTGTTTTTCTTCAAATATACAGGTTTATTTTTTTTTCAGTTGAATTTAGTGGAATCTTTATGCGTTCCTTTGAAAGCTGACCGGAGCACTCTATCAAAAAATTTATTGGAGCTGTATAGGAACGAAACGAACACGGATATGGAGTTTGAAATTGTGAATTACAGCGAGGCAGAGGGGCCGGATGAATCGAATAGTGTCTCCTTCAAGAAAACTTGCATTATAAAGGCCCATAGGGTCGTGGTGGCTTCGAGATGCGACTGGTTTAGGAAAGCCTTACTTTCTGGGATGAAAGAAGACATCGATAAGTGAGTTATCGTGCCATAATCGGAAAAACGGTTTTTGAGTTAACGGAATTTTAAAAAAAATCAGATCAACATCGAGAAATTGTGTTTTTTTTTTTTCAGGAAAATCGTGATCCACGAAACGAACCCGGAAACTTTCAAGATTTTCTTGGGTTATTTGTACAGCGGAAAGCTGTCCCCATCGGAGACCACCCACGAGCAACTGGTGGATTTGGTCGTGTTGAGCGATAGGTTCGAGGTGGATCCCCTGAAACAGGCCTGCGAGATGGCGTTGGAGGCCACGATCGATACCGATAACGCCATCTATCTGCTCAGTCTGGCCGATAGTTATAACGCCAAAACGTTGAAGGTTTAGTTCGTGATCGTGTTGCTAGATACATTTTTAACTGTGTAATTTTTTTTAGGTCAATTGCTTGGATTTCATAGCGAAACACCAGGAGCTGACGGAGATGGACGTGTTTTACGAGTTGCATTCCGAACTGCAAGCGGTCATCTTTGATCACATATGGACCCAGCCGGTCACCGATCCGGTGAGACCGAGGAGACATAACAGGAGGTCGTATAATGAAGCTACCGATATCGAGAGTCATTTTTCTAGGATGAACGTGAGTGTTAACTTGGATTTTTGAGCTCAAAGTGGTTTTTTGGGAAAAAAATTATCATAGAATCTGTTTCGGAGAAGCTGTGGGAGAAATTTCTTCCATCTGTGTGCTTGCGTATATCTACTCTTGATCTTTAATAATAAGGTGAAATACTGACACCATATCAACTTTTATATGATGTAATTATCAACTGGACATGTTTCGAGCTCTCTAGCTCATCTTCAGGAGTTTTAAAACCGTACAAAAAAAGGTGGAAGTAAAACAACAAAGTAAAAACAACAAAACAAACACGACAATACCGAAACATCATGAACTAATCGAAGTTTGAACACAACAATGAACGAGCTTAAATACTAAATATGTCAAAAAATGTCTAAGAAAAGCAGTCAACAATTTTAAAAATAAGTCATGTGAGTTCACAGTAAACTCAGGCGAAAAATCCCCAAAAAATTAACAAAACAATTTTTTATTTAATTATAGACTGCTTCTCCTAAACGGTTTATGACATATTTTTTATTTAAGCTCTTTCATTATTGTGTTCGAACTTCGATTACTTTTTGATGTTTCGGTTTTGTCGTTTTTGTTTTGTTGTTTTTATTTTGTCGTTTTACTTCCAGCTTTTTTTGTACAAAATAAAAACAAAACAATAACAAAACCGAAACATCAAGAAGTAATCGAAGTTTGAGCACAACAATGAACGAGCTTAAATACTAAATATGTCAAAAAACGTCTAAGAAAAGCAGTCAACAATTTTAAAAATAAGTCGTATGAGTTCACAGTAGACTCAGGAGAAAAATCACCAAAAAATTAACAAAAGAATTTTTTTTTTAATTGTAGACTGCTTCTCTTTAAGGGTTTATGACATATTTTTTATTTGAGCTCTTTCATTGTTGTGTTCAAACTTCGATTACTTCTTGATGTTTCGGTTTTGTCGTTTTTGTTTTGTTGTTTTTATTTTGTACAAAAAAAGCTGGAAGTAAAACAACAAAATAAAAACAACAAAACAAAAACGACAAAACCGAAACATCAAGAAGTAATCGAAGTTTGAACACAACAATGAAAGAGCTTAAATGAAAAATATGTCGAAAAACGTTTAAGAGAAGCAGTCAACAAATTTAAAAAATATTGTTTTGTTAATTTTTTGGGGATTTTTCTCCTGAGTATACTGTGAACTCACACGATTTATTTTTAAAATTGTTGACTGCTTTTCTTAGACGTTTTTGTCTTGTTGTTTTTATTTTGTTGTTTTACTTCCAGCTTTTTTTGTACAAAATAAAAACAACAAAACAAAAACGACAAAACCGAAACATCAAGAAGTAATCGAAGTTTGAACACAACAATGAAAGAGCTTAAATAAAAAATATGTCATAAACCATTTAAGAGAAGCAGTCTACAATTAAAAAAATATTGTTTTGTTAATTTTTGGGGATTTTTCTCCTGAGTTTACTGTGAACTTACATGACTTATTTTTAAAATTGTTGACTGTTTTTCTTAGACATTTTTTGACATATTCAGTATTTGCTCGTTTATTGTTGTGTTATTCAAACTTTGATTAGTTTTTGATGTTTCGGTTTTGTCTTTTTTGTACATTCTTATTTTGTTGTTTTGCTTTTTGTATGATTGTAAAACTCCTGAAGATGAGCTAGAGAGCTCGAAACATGTCGAGTTGATAATTAAATCATATAAACTCTGATTGGTATCAGTATTTCATCTTATTATTACGGATTCTCCGTTTCATTTGAACACTCTCAATCTTGTTTATAGGTGAATCACGCTTCTGATGCGGATGCAGTCCTTCAGGACAGGAATAGACTGGAAAGATGCATCTCTGAAATAAGAGATGTGATAGGGGAGGAAGCGCCCAGAGAACAGTTGATTCAGGTAATTCTGGCGGCTGATTACGATCTCTGCCGCGCCATCAATTATTATTACGCCAAAAATAATTAATTGGAAATGATATGGGGGTTGTATCTTTATTGCGACAGCTGGAAAACTACTCGAGGTTTGTTTTGAAAATGGCGATCTGATGAAAATGGAACCACATTGGTGGTACCGGGAGGATATCAAGGGGTAGACGATGAAATTTTGACTAATGGGATATTATAACCTAATAGCTTAGTATGTATGAATGAACTTTTGTTCGGTGATTAAATATGAGCCATTTTTTTTCATCACAAATTTTTTTACTACTATGTAACAAAATACTTCGAGCTTGGCCTAAAATAACCAACTGTATGGTAAAATCTAACCTCTATCTTATGACATGAATGCGAGCACCATAACCTAATTAACATCTTCCGGTAGCGCAACCTTTTATTTTTTTATTAGGAGAGCCCATTTATATGTCAGATAAAATTTTATGAGTGGAATTTATTTTCAGTTTGGCATTTAAATGTTTTGTAATAAACTGTCTGTACTTAAATGTTGTTGAAGTGAACGTTCATTGTGATTGTTGACAAATTTGAGAAAATTTTCGTGTCTTTTCGATTAAACTCCGTATTGATGTTGTTTCTGAGCTTTGAATATAGCGTGGTATTAAATTCGAATTGGTATCGTTGAGAATAGTTCATGCTGTCTGATGATTGTTGTGATCATCTGTATGAGCATTCGATCGATTCCATCAAATGATATTGAATTTTATTATTGTCTTTTATCTTGTTATTATTGATCAATGATCGTTCTTCGATGTGTTTAGAAGTGATATTTTAATTTTTTTATTGTGATTTATACACAGAATTATTCATATACACCTCAAATGGAATATTTTCAACTTGTATTTACTTTAAACAGTATTATTTTATCGATTCCTATATAGTATATACTTACATATAGATTTTAAATTTTTCTTATATCATTCTGTATTTATTCAAATGGAACATGTATGTACTTTTTGGATATACACTGGAAATAAACAGAAAAATCTTCAAGGGTTTATTCATTTCTATAAGGAGCCAAACGACCAAGTTTATTCGACGAAATTCTGAGGAATTGAGGAAATTTTTGTATCTATCGGAAAAAGAAGACGTTACTTTGAGACGGTAAAACTACTATCAGTGATAGCGAAACATGTTTTTAGAGCAACTCAAGTGGAATTATTAGTTCAAAGAATGGTATCAGTTTGATTGAAGTAACTCGATATAGATAAGAAAAAAAGAGACAAATTGGCGACGTGACCAGGATATCTTTGGAACATAGGTTTATTTATGTTCCAAGAGAATGTCACTTTTACGAAAAATCGAACGAAACTGGAGTAAAATGTATCAGACTGTTGTGTACTAAAGATTGAAAGAACAATGCAACGCTGAATGTATTATTGGTCGCTTCATCGCGAGGTAGGTAGGAAAATATGGGATGTCCAAGTCGTCTGTCCAGAAGACGTAGTACAAAACGTGATCTTTGTTTTCTGTGACAAGACATAGAGACATGGACTGAGCAATGTCAACATGAAATTGAATTTTTTATAGGAAGAGAGAAAGGTAATTTCATTTACCTGTTTTTTGTTCACATAGAGGTGAAAAATTCTAGAAAAAGACAACTGCATGTCCGATCAGCTCAGTTCAGTTTCGCTTTGTCACTTTTTTTGACTGTATTTCATGCATAGATAGAAAGGGAAAGCACAGTCCATGTCTATGTGACAAGGATATTAGTGCCATAGATCAATAATAAAATTTATTCTGTTGTTAGTACCCACAATTGTTATGGTGCAGGGCATAGAGAAACTTATTTAAATTAGTTGGTCTATGGTGTGGGGGCCATTTTTTCATAGGGTCGACGTCAAAAATTTAGAGAGTTCTCTATAATCTTTGGTCAACTCTACAAAAAGTATTGGCATTGGCAGTGAATGGGTGTTGTTCCAATTTAAAGATCCTCAAGCACTGAGAACGTCTGGGTCATTATGAGTGGGGAAAACTCTTCGGGGCAGCAATTAGTCAGGCATACTTCTCGAGAGGAAATCGATCACCTCATTAGAGATATGCCTAGGCCCTAGACGTGCAAACCCTTCTTTTTTGCTCTTCCAAGTGTCCGATTCTTGGTCGTGACCTAATGAAACGTGCACACTGAAATAATTCAGCTACTGGGCGTCCCTAATTCATAGGTATATTAATAATACCGTTTGAAGTGTAGCATATGCGAAATAAGATTAGGGGAACCTGTTGGGTCAGTTTCATAACCGAGGAAACATCCCTCGGTCGGCATAGGAGACCCCCAAAAATGCGACCCGACGTGTCGAAAAGCGAAACGTCCGTATTTTCGCAAACGGGACGTGTTTCAGATCAATAACTCCATTCGGCGTTCCTGGGAGAGAGGAGTTGTGGTGCCCGCGCAACACCATCCTAGTCCTGGTCTCCATTGCTGTTCCAGTTGCCGAACGATACGGTCGTCTCGTCCGCGAAAAACACAAGAATTTTCGAGCTTTTGCATGCGGGATCTCCTTACCCGCCATCGCTGAGAGAGGGCCATCATACGCGGCCATTTCGATTCCGTGAAACGACACGGTGTATGGTGTAAGAGAAAAGTGCCTCGGATGAACAAGTACGCGCTTTTCGCTGGTAAGTTGGTCTTTCTGGTCGTCTTTTTCGACGGTCGTCCATCGATTTTATCAAGGTCTTATCTCCTTTATCTGATGCCTTATCTTAGTTTAATCCTTCTACTCCGCTCGGAGACTGTTGCTCTCGCGACGTCTTCTTCGACACTTGAACTGATCTCGCTCATCCTCTCTATCGTATTTCGAACATTTCTCTTATGTTTTAATTGATCGATACAGATTTGTTATTTTACCTACTTTGGAAATCTATCTATACAAGTTTCCAGATATTGACTGATAAAATATTTCTTCCAAAACCAATTTTTGATTATTTTTTCAATTTTCTCTTCATTTCAGTAAAAAACCTTTGTTGTTTCGACACAAAATTCGCAGGAATACTAAATTCTATGCTGTAGATATAGAACTCATCTCACAACTCCAATGTATAAATTTTGTTTTTGAAGGAATGAAAAACGCTGCATACATAAAAATCTCGAAATCTTTGGAATTTCTCAACTCAAAACATGGATCGTTAT
The DNA here is from genome assembly GCF_907165205.1 of Coccinella septempunctata. NCBI lineage: Eukaryota > Metazoa > Arthropoda > Insecta > Coleoptera > Coccinellidae > Coccinella > Coccinella septempunctata. Next base: position 40,042,650 of record NC_058193.1, on the reverse strand, counting down.
GGGATGTAACAAGTGTAATTTTTTATCAGATATCGACATAGAAGTCCATACCATAGAAAATAACTCATTTCAAATCAATATAAACGATTTTTTATGTTGATTCATTCAGGAAAAAACCATCAACTTCTTTGTTCCATTCCATTTTATGCTCTTTATAAATCCAATACACAGATCTAGAGTGAAGAGCAACGAAATGTATGAAACATTTACGATACGACGTTAAAAGAGTACTTACCTGGGTATAGGTACATAACATACATATTTCAACAGATGACATAAATATACTCTTCCAGCCTGTCGATGTAAAACATATCGATTATATCGTGGCCATCCCTTGTTCGAAGTATATACTCCATCAGAAATATTGAAGATTTTCGTCAACTAACAAAAGTTTTGATTTTGCATAGACTATAATAATAAAACCCTTTTATTATTAGTCGATGGTTGATTGTAAGAATTACATTTCAGTGGTGAAACGTCAACTTAAAATTTTTCATGGATTATTAGTCCGTTGCCGAATTCATAAACGTAAGATAAATGCATCTGGTAAGCGTTTTGAACACAAAAAGCCTTTCTTGTTTTGTTTTTCAGATCATTCAAGTCGTTTTGATGAATTCATTGCCCCGAAATGAAGTCGAAAATCTTCAAAAAAAGAGAAAAACGAATGGAGCCGCTTTTCACCAGTAAATATCCCCGATTTGTTTGTTTTCCGTCATCACTTCCATTTCCGACTTTCGTTTATTTTTAGCCAATTATTTGTTGGTATTTCCAATATAAGAGTCCGCGAAATTCATCGGCTCGACTGGTATATTCTGGTATTGGAAATGTACTCGACTATTCGCCGCTCAAATATTGGCATCGTAAACATTCGAATTGATTAGGATAAAGAGTGCAAATAAAAAGACGAGCTCCAACCTTTCCCCAGACGATGGCTACCCACAAGTTCTGAATGATTCCAAATGAAATAAAAAAATCGATCACCGCACCCTATCGATATACATATTTAATGAACTGCCAATCTGGAGCATTTTCAATGAAGGTAGACCCACTATGATGAATCTCTTTCTTTCTTCGCTACATATTATTTCATATATAGGTAATATATTATCCAAAACTATTTTTCTTTTTTATAAAATAAATTAGGTTAACTATCCCATAGAACTTCATAGAATTTGATCGATGTATGAAGTTCTGTGGTAGACATAAAGCAAGGGAATGTCCATAGAGTCTCTGGGAATGTCTCTGGTTGAACGTGCACAGAGTACCTAATATAAAATCAGTGATACCAACATAAAACTTCGTGAAAAAAAATTATATCGCAATTTTAGTTATGTTTTTAGTATTACATTATTATGTCTTACGAAAGAAACAGCAGACTGTATTCAAGTTAAGGTGATAAACTTTGTCGTGGAGAGTTTTCTAAGAGTTCAGCAAGGTGACACCTTTATTCGATTCCGACCGGATGGATTCCAATAAAAGCCGAAGGACTAGTGAATAATTCAAGTGCGGAGTCCTTTGTTCTAACTTCAGACACGAGGCGAGGAAATTATTGCGACTAAATGAGGCGAAACCCTAGCTCAATCTATGCGAACCATGTTGATTTATCCTAATCATGAATTTTCTTCTCCACATTATGGTCCAAAAACTTTCATGTTGTGGGAAATTTTTAGTTGAGGAATTACCTAAGTAAATGGCCAGGCTAGCTTCGAGTCCATCTTCATAAAAACCGAGCGTTCCGAATTTTCTGAAAAACTATGTAGAATATAGAACTCACGACCCACGTATTTTAAGAATAATTCTTCCGACTGACATCGTAACTTCTACCCTTACGACTGGAAAATGTTCTTGTGGAGTAAACAAGGCTTTCACATTTTGCCTCGGCAGTCGTAGTCTCTTCTAGCAACGAAAAGCCAACCGACAGCCGAGCCCATTCTATCCTCTCCATAATTAATTTTCACATCTTGCTTTCGAGTGCTGCGAAACGGAAGGAAAATGCGGTTCTCGTTGCGAGCGAGCCTGAGCTGAAATGGCGCGAAAAAACGGAGAGAGAACTGGACTGTTTAATTAACGATTATTCCTATAACGAACCGAGCGTAGAAACGTTATTCTCTGGGGGTCAAGTCACTGAATTTCGTAGTCAAGAGTCACCAACTCCGGAAATTTCGTCCTATGAAAACATTGAAACTTGATGAAAGCCGGGTTTAGTGACTAGACTGTTCAATTAGAATTATTCTTTCGCTTTTCTCCATGGAAACGGGGCGAATATTCTGTACTAAAGAAAAAGGCATTTGTCTCTATGGTTTTACTAGTACATATCACATTGGGATATTGGCGACACTGTTTAGAGTCAGGCCAAAGAGTAAGCACAGAACACTAAGTAAGCTAGGTAATCTGTGGTTCAACTTGATAGAATGTTAGTGTTAGTGTTCTGTGATGTTTGCTCTCAATCAAATAATTTTGTTTTGCCAATCCATTTCGTTGAAAGGCCTTTCCAGTAATTGGCAGGTGCATTTTCCAATAATAATCACACCGATTCTGAAGGTAATCATAGGATTCATAAGATTATTTTCACCAGGACAGTTAATCTGTAGTTCTACCCCCAACCCAACCTAATGGATAACAGTGGATCTGAAGCCTTGATATCGGGCGGTATAAAATTAGTGGCATCATTTTTATTTGCTTGGCAACTGTCACTAAATTGGAACGAATAGATTTTTATGCCCCACTTGTTGTGGAGAATCGCACCAATTATAGTTTATTGTCGATTCGGACAGGAAAGGCAGGCGCTGGAGGCTTCCGAAACGACAATTTACCAGGGGTGAGCTTCGATATTTCATCGAAACGTGTGACCTGATTTGACAGGTTTATGTGATGTTCTCTCATCGATTTTCGCATTTTCATTTCGACGTTCCACCATAGAATTGGCTACCGTGCTGGTTTTTTAACCTCAATCGAGAGAGTGAACTAATTAAAGATCCATTAGGCTACGTGTATACGATAATCCTATCTAAGATTGGCTCGGTTCAGAGGTAAACATCAAAGAGTTTCGAAGCGAATGGTTAATTCTGAGTGGTTTATGAATCTTTCGAACTAATATTGAGTAGTTGAAATTTGAATTGGGTCGAAGCTCGAAGCATAAAGCCGGAAGTCATTTCGTTAATGCAAATAATCGAAGTTTTGTAGAATGTTTTCTGAATTTCATTTTTCAAGTAGTATGTCTCAAAGAGTATTGAAAAGCCATATTCTGCACTAATTTTACTTCCCAATATCTACTAGATATGAACATGATGAACCTCCATCAACAAAAATCCTAACTCTTTTCATTCAACATCCTGATGGAATTTTCAATTTGATGGATTGAGATTAAAATAATTCCATGTTTTACCAAATGACTAATGTAATCAGGGTTGTTATACTGATTAAACCTGGTTCAAACGAAAATTGCCAAGGGGATTAACTGAGCGTGTGACGCGATTATCCTATTATGAATGCAGCTTGCTGCACCTGCCATAAATTATTATTTCGCCAATCACCGAATACATCCATGGGATTTTTTGTTGTTATTTTCATTCCTTAAAATTGCTCATGAACGTATTTTTTAGTGGAGAACACAGAACATTAATAAACAATATTCTATGACATAGACTCATAATGTCTTACATGTCTATGTTTATTAGTGTTCTGTGATGTCTATGTTCCAATCCGAAATCATCGAATACGATACATTCGCTATCGGATTATGAAGAGTACTAGCAGAGACAGGTTGTCTCTGATCTCTGACTACTAGCATGACCATGAGTTAGTGGAGTACAATCCCAAAACATATTAGTGGATTCCTCATTGCCCACATACATTTCATCGAGGATGTGGAAGGTTAGGGCGAAACACGAAACATCCATCATCCCTAGTCGTGATCGTATACTCCGATTCGATGTTGAGCGTTTTTAGACCCTCGGAACTCTGGCCATAATAGAAAATTCGAAACGGGGAAAGTCAACGCATGAAAAATTAATCATCTCGTTTGACAATGACAGAATATCCTTGGAAACGTGATCAATCGGCCCCCTATTTTAGGAACGCATAGAGCACAGGAAAAGGAAAAGAAATTCATGATTCATCGAAACGTGAGTCACAAAAAAGCCTAACCTGACCTTAATGTCACATTTCGAGAGATTATCCCGCCATTCGAGAGATTGATTGATATCTGTGGTGGAGTGATTTCACATAGAAAAAGAAAATACACTAGCACTAGCTCAGTTTATTTTCTATAGGTGTACAATCGAAATAGAGTTAACTCTTTTATTATGGGATGATTTAATTATGAATTTAATGGTACTTTTACTACTCCGTGAGTTAGGATACCTGCGATTTAAAGCAGACAAAATTACGAACGAATTAAATTCCAAAAGATCCCATTACCATTCTCACTTGTAGGAGACAACGGGTAAGGAAGAATAGGCCATACAAACGTCGAGTGTTGAAGTGTCGTCGGACATGAAACTCAGCAGAATGGTCTCCCGAGTTGCAATTAAATCCTACCTCATTTAGCTTTGATGGCCTTAGCCAGTTTTGGCCCGTTAGCCAGCACACTTGGGTCGTATAATCAATGCTTTAGGGTTTAATGCAGCTCTCGTATGAAACGGTCTTCGCGATTACAGGAGACCACTCCAAGGGAGGTTTTCTACCTATTTTCGTAGTCGGCTTATGATGGCTGCATAATTTGATGATATTATTCAGAGGGTGTTTTTGACTTTTGTATTAATTTCTTTACTACATACGTATACATAGTATAACTGGATATTTGTATTTTGAATTAAGTGGCATCAAAAACCAGATTTAAGTCCAGAGAACAGGAATATTTATGTCTAAATATATTCTATGTTCCATGGGGGCAATATATTAATTTTTTTTTTCAGTTGTTTGTTGCATGTGGGGGTGAGCGTCGTTGTGATGGGGCGGGGCCACAGCTCGCCCATGGAGCTCGGCTAGAGTCGTGCGCCCCTGCCCGGCTGCCCCCCGCCCCCCCTCCCGCCTTCGCCCCGGCCCACTTATGGAGCCGGACCAACGAGAACAACGCTGCAACAGGCCCAGCGCCTTTGATAAAGTGAGTACCAAAAAATTTCACCATATTTTCAATAATTTTCCGAAAACGCCAACAAAAAAGACGGGTTAAAACTACCTGCCCCCCAGCTGCCCGCTGTCACAATGAAACGTCATCCACAACCTATCGAGATCACAAAAGTGACAATTCACTTTTAACCAGAGAATATCAAAAAGAATTAATACTCTGTGGTTGTACACTATAATTTACGATTGGCAACATTGATTCCCCCCCGACAAGTTCTATGACCCCGTCGAAGCCACAGAATACAGAAAGGAACCCGATTGGCTGCCCATAAATCCCATCAAGCTACTCTTTCCGGCAAAAGTAATTTGAAAGTGGTTTTCTGCACGACAAGTAGAAAATATGTTCAGATTTACGATATCGTAAGATTTCAGTAGGGAATAATGTTGTTTTATTTCCTGGTGAAAGGCTCCGCATGCAGTCCCGCGGCACGACATCGTTTCGGATCGAAGTTCTTTTATGACGGAGCTTCATCAACAGGTACTGGTGTAATTTTCCTCGTTTATATCCGACGTGACTATTGTATGAACGTTGATGTTCGAGGTGATGGTTTCGAGGCTTCGTGTGAAAATCGCCGTCTCTTGACTTGCTGAATGAACGGATGAATACCTATTATAATTTGACATAAAGCACACTCTTTTTTACGACTTTGTATGCCTTATCTTACAAATAGCCAACTGGTGCCACCACGGAACACGGATATCTGATTATATTCTCTATACCATTATTCTGACACGAGACGTCAAAAGCGCCGTAAATATCTTTATAAATTTCTGTGGTCACATCCACTGTCACTGTACACAAACCTGAAACGTTCAAATTTTCACGTATTGGCAAAGTTCCACCTGCACTTGATCCTTTGTAACCCAAAGTGCTTCAACCGACAATCCCCAAAGGATCGATAACTTTGTTATCGCGAAAGACTGCGAATGACGGTGCGCTTAGCATAGCGATCGAGAATATCGCAAGAGACGAGGACGCCCCCGCATTGGTGTAGTGAGGATTTGTAAAGAAAAGAAAGGGATTAGGGAACGGAACTTGACTCCAATGACGTCATTGTGGTCGGAAGTGGCGCGATCAAGAGAGAGACGATTCTAGTGCACTCGAACTGGGGATATTTAGCGTTCTCGAGTTGGGAACACTGGGAACCCTGCGGGAGCAGCGTGGGCGGCAGATGCTCATCACCTGCCTCCCGATCTCCCGATCTATATTGTGTTCTTTCCAGATTGTATGGGGTTATTGTGAAATCTGGAAAACTAATCTCAGAGACTACCTGTCTCTGGCAGAAATGCTCATATTAGTGTTCTGTGGTGCTTAGCATATTCTAACGCATAGTTCGCAGATTAAACATCTATCTACTCAATTTTTATGTACGATTTCGAAGAAGACACGCTTACTTGACAGCTTGTATCGAATCTGAAAGAAAATAAAAAATGGTACAGCCGAAGCTAAGGACTTGGCTCAAGCACAAAATATCAATTCTGGAACGTATGGATGTTGTGCATCTAATACTAATATAAATTTTCCCCGATAACGATGGCTATAACTTCTGCTTTGGGCTAAATGGAGGGGTAGCCAAAGGAAGGTGAAACGGGCAACAATAAATCGTGAAGGAAACCAGGAATTTCGGTAATGCATTCAGAGGTGTTATCGCTAGAGAATTATAGCCCGGCGTAACATCTATTCACCAATTATCTGGAACTTCAAGCACATTGTGTAACGTTCTCGAGGAACATGCATACCACGGAAAGCACAGAATTCATTGCTGTTTGATTTATCATTAACTGTGGGCGTTCTACCCTATAACTCGCCTTCTACATCTAAGATTTAACCTTTTCACTACCCACTTTGCAAAATATCTTCACCCACCTTGTCACAGAAAGGCTGCCTTTCAGATTCAAAATTTACACTGGCGCATTCGCCATATTGTTCCTTACCAATATTCTGTGCTTGAACGTAGCGTTCTGTGGTACGTACCTTTGTTGTACCGTTTGTGTTTTTACTTTAGATTGAATCATCAAAATTCCGTAGCCTACCTGAGGATGAATCATTCCTGAATTACTTTATAAAGTGAGCCAAACCCTCACGAAATCACAGGAATATTTCCCTTAGCTCGATGTCCGGTTTGGACTGTGGGTCACCTACAGATGGCGATACCTCTTCCTACGATACTCTTTTTTCTCTGTCCCGCAAAAAAGTTTCCAATCGATTTTTGTCTCACACGAATACGGTTGAGACAGGAATTAGAGAAGTTTCTCTAGAGAGACGAGGTAGTTTTAAGTACAGGCGCGGGCTGCAGACTCACAGATTAGAAACAGCGCGCGTGCATTATTTCCCGGATCCGGATTCTCCAAGTAGCTAGGGTATATATTTACGAGGACGGCCCGAAACTCAGGCCTTTCCGGTGGGATTAGGTCGGTGGATTTTCGGAGAAAGGAGAAATAGCTGTAGCTGGGAAACTCTGGCTTTACGCGTTCGCGGAAAATAATGGATCCTAGTGGATGTCCCAGTTAGTGCTTGTTCTTTTTTTAGCTACAGGGCAGTGTGAAGTCTAAACCATGATAATTTTACCTGTAGAGTCTTTTATTCTCTTTGTAAATTCGCGTTTTCCTCAAAAACATTCTCGATTCAACTATTTTTGAATCTTTCATACCACAAGATCAATCCCCAACACGACATCGCGATGCTTATCGATTTCCCCACATCCACATTCGCAGCCTCGCCTCGGGGGAAAGAAATAACACTCATGCATACTTCAATAGTCCTTGGTTTCAGTGGAACAGACGTGCATAGAATAATTCCAACTTGACAAGCAACCTCGTTGTCGTTAACTTTGACGTTCGCGATATTCGATGATCGCGCGGATTCTCCATGGTCGGACTCACATGGCCGGAAGCATAGAAATAGGGCAAATTCCACTCAGAACTAGGGAAGACGTGCCTTGAAAGGGATTTCGACGTAAACCGTGCAAAGGAATCAACTAGGAGTATTTGACGTTGTCTAGCATACCCCGGAGAAAGTCATTCTGATTATGACGGAATTAGTGGAGCATTGATCCGAGACGCCTCCAAGAACTAAGTTTCCTTTCGGGCCTTTGATGGTAGAAGGCCGAAGGAAAATTGAAAGAAGATGGATATTTAATCTGGGCGGGATGAAAGGCTTTAGATGAATTTTCACGTCTGTCGGAGAAAAAGCTCAAAAGGATGCAATTACTATCTCCAATAAGGTGGAGATGCGGTTCTCTCGGAAAATGTTCAATGTAGGTTATGAAATTTTTATGGATCATATTCTGTGTCTGCTCAAACCACTACTGGCCACAGAGTTTTCAGATTGAAAATAGGTAAACATCATGTCAATATGAATTTTCTATAGACATAGAGACGATTATGATTCTCTGTACATCGAATAATAATGTAAAATGATTTGTCTGTGTTTATAACTTTATATTTATGGAGCAGAGTTGGTATTTTTCAAGAGAATGTAATTTATCAAACCTCGCAATCAGTTGCTATAACGTTGTACATTTCTAATAGATGAAGAGTGAATTGTCCCGTTGGAATTTCAATATCCTTTGTTCGATGCGGTGTTTTATCGATCCTCTTTCATGAATGAAATATTTTCGACGATCGGAACTCTGAACGCATGCCCAAGCCTTCATCAGCGAAGAATTTCCAATTGATGCTGGGAGGGTTTTTCTACCTCAAGGTTATTTCAACGTTACGTAAGTCTAGATCATATTTTTCTCCCGTCTCTAAGCACCTGCTCTTACATTTCGAGTGAATGCTCACCAGGATAACTTTTTGTCTCTCGCTAAAATAAATTCCTACTGTCCTGACGATGAATTCTGTTCTCATTTTCGTGAGTAATGCTGCTTGCAATTTTCAGATTTTCCATTAGACGGAGCGCTCGGGACTACGCTCAATTTCCGTTCGCAAAACGCGAAAAAAATTCGTCCAAACCACTGCAGTATTCAATTATCCTTTCAGTATAATTAATCCGGGACTTTATGGGGAAAGATTAAAACATGCGAGCGACATATGACACGCAAGGTTCATGGAAATCCCTAGACACAGAGGATTTAAATGAGGACAGGTCAAAGCTTACGGCAACCTTTCGAATTCACCCGTTGCTGATGTATCAATAAATAATTGTTTTACTGGTATATTTCAGGTGTTTCTCCTTGACAATTCACAACGAGGGTCTCGCAAGGTTGCTCAACTCGATAATTTACACGTGGCATATCCCTAAGTCCCTAAGTGAAACCACAGAACACAAATGAACCAATGTCCGTTATTCTCTGGTGTAGAATAATCTGTGGCAAAACTGACAACGAAACATACGATCGACCATAGAATTTCACAACAGGAGGCAGTGTCGCCAATCGTTCGGAAAATAACCTATCCGCGAGTTTCAGCAGAGTCTCTATTTATCTCGAATGTCGAGCAGGGTAGATTGGATTCAATCAGGGGCGGAATCCGAAACCGCCCCGTTTCGACGGCATCGGCGGTCCGTAGACAAACGTTGCGAAATAACCGAGTACACGTGATGCTCTCCCCCTGGAAACAGATCACAAAGACAGAGGTCGCGTCTCCACGGGGACGAGAGAGAGAGTTTAGATTCGGCGGAAATTCAATAGGGCGAAAATTGATTAATCGAACTAGAAATAATTAACGCAATGAGGACGGCGTAGAGTTCGACGATATTCTGGCGGTTGCACTAATCAATATCGACCGCAACCGAGCGGTCGCAATTATCGGAGGCAATTTACCAGATAACTGCGCCTACCCACACGAACATAGAATCCTGTCATCGATATTTTTCGGTGTGCCGATGACAGCCGCGGCACGGTAAGGGCTATTTTATTATAGGAACACTTGATATATTTTACAGAGTGATTCAATTTTGACGTTTCTATAAAATACCATTGACAGCTTTACGTATTATTTTAGATGATCCTTTGAGTATTTTATATTCTATAGAATGATCGTTGTCTTCAGTGCTCTATGGTCACAATCTACTCTATTACCATAGAGTTAATGATTATAATCAATACTATCTCTATGACTCCTACCATTCAGAACACAGAACCTTGAATGACAGAGATTCTGTAATCTGTGTTTCACTTTCGTAAAGTAACCCTACTCCGTCCCTAGTATGAAAAATAGACATGAGTCTAGGTACTGCCCTTTACGAATAGTGGGTCACTGCCAAATGTAACCGAATTTCGGCAATCTGGGTCGTACACAGTTGGCAGTTTGAAAAGCTGACGCAGGAGATGATTCAATAAGCGTCCCAATTTGCCCGAACCCTTGAAATCCAGGGCATCTGGCGTCCCGAAACCCGAAGGAGCCATTCCATTATGTCCAAACGTTCAGGTGTCATGTTTTTCGCCAATATTTATTCTTCGCGCCGCGTCCGATCGATATTGCGTATCGGGGAAGAATTGGATCAACAATAACGGACGAGATGGGAAATCTGGAACGTCACCTATTATTCGTTGTGTTGAGGGCGAAGAGGAGGACTATTCGTTCCGATCTGAAAATTATTGAGTGAACGTTAACCCTGGAAACGTTTCACTTCTAAAAATAACTCCGAACCACTTGCGCCATCTGGGAAAGTCCCAGAGGGCCATATTAGTCGCCTCTGTGTTCAGGGATAGTAAATTTCAGAAATACGTCGATTCATTGAAATCGATGGTTGCGATACGTATATGTTTACTATCGATATTTTCCATATCGTTTCCATCCCTACATGTGCGGATAATTTGCAGGAATGAAAATCAATTTGTCAAATGCTTCAGATATAATTTTTCCACTAATAAAATGTTATAAGTTTCACTTTCGAACTATTGATAACGTAAAAAATGCAACTATTATCCATACGAATTCTAAAAATGCTATCTATCTTCCTACGTAGGTAGTAGAAAACGACGCAGAGTAACGAACAAACTCAAAAAATTCATTTAGTTTCGAATCATGCATCGTACATACGTTACTCTCATCCTGATAATAAAAACTTTGTCGGTAGGTACAATCAACCTTTGTATTCCTGAAATTGAACTTTTCACTCATCAAAAATTAGATTTTTCTTCTCATCTTCATTTCATCTTTCCAACAAAATGAGTAAAAAAAAAACCATGGTGAATGAACCGAACACATTTTTAGGCAGTCAAGGGTCAGTACGCCTCCTGCTACACCTGTATAGGTGAGGGTTTGGACTCGTGTGCTGTCCTTGCTAATCGACGAGTGGAACGTTGTAGAAACGACGCTGTTGGTTGTGCCATAGCTGCCGGGACGCTTTCTTCGAAAAAACAAGTCGTTACAGTAGAAAGGACTTGCCTTTACGTCGATCCTAAGCTGTATTGCGATAAGATCAAGAGGATGGTGGGAACCCAACACGAACAGGATTATTACTGCTGGACCTGCCGATACGACAAATGCAACAGCAAGAACTTAACCTCCATCATAAACAGACTTCAGCCGGGCCCTGTCACAGTGGAAAATTATCCAGAAAATCCGACGGCTAACCCTTGTAGAAAATGAATCTATTCTACGTGCGAATAATACATAAAATTTCGCTTGTGTTGTTTGTTTTCGTTACATTACCCATTCATCTATGATCATAAACGTGACATTTCATAGATAAAAATTTTCCCGCTGGAACACAGAATCACTAGACCCGTATCAATCACTGATTCACAGAATTTTTTGTGGTTCACAGCAAAAACATATAGAAATCTGTATCCTCTTGGTTCACAGAGTCGGTGGAGACGTCCCTGCAAATCATCGATTCGTCTCTCTCTCTCGTGAACTACAGATCTACATATCTGAAGTTCTCGACAGAATCACAGAACCTGTAGATTCATCATTTTTGACATTTTAAATATAAATCCCATAAAAATCAAATGTAATGGAATTATTTCGAACAGAAGGGAGTGCATTATTTCAAAATCAGTTTTCTTTTGGAGAGATGCTTCAGCGAATATCGAATCTGGCGACCCCAACGAGAAAATCGATGCTGTCTCGCATAACGATAACAGTTCACCATCTGGTTGCTTATTAATCCATCATTTCCTCCATTTATATCGCCCCTAAGATGTCTCGGAAGCGATTCGAAGCAAAAACGTTGATATTTCCAGTTTTCTCTTGCCAAGAACGGAATATTCTCGCAGCTGTTTCTTTGCATCAGATTTCGCTAATCAGCTCTGAGGAATATTCATAATTGAATGAGTTCTCAACTCCGAGAAATCCAGTGAACGATGAAACTGGATACCCAATCATTGTGGATGACTCTTTAAATAGTATATTGAAGGTTTCTCAAATGATAGGTAGGTTATCTTTCACAGAAGCACTCTTTAGTGCACTTCGATCCAGGACAGTGAAGCAAGAATGTTAATGACTTTTAGGCCTAGTTATATGTTATATGTATAGTAAATATTTAACTGTTGAATACATAATTGAACGATATGCGAAATTATAAAGAATTTCTATAAAGAATTTACTTTATTCATTTTACAACACAATGAATTGTTTTCTATGGATGAACACAGAAAGGTTGTGCAGTCGTTACCTTTCTGTGTTCATCCATAGAAAAAAATTCATTGTGTTATCAAATGAATACGCGGGAGACAATGACATTTGAAAACTGGTCTGAATTATCCCCTTCGCATCATATGCCTATCGGTAACTTGTAGACATCACGGAATTAATCCTTCTCAACCCGTTCCCCGACTCATTTATCCCCCCATCTTCCAAGTCAATGGGTCATAGATTAGAGGAGGGAATAATGGACTACGGCACATCCTGATCCGACTCCCTAACAGGATAAGGGAGTACCGGAAAGGAGATAAGAGGAAGCGACGATGTGGTAACATCTAGACTCATCCCTAACTCGAATGGAGACCGAGAAAACGATTTGACCTTGATTTGAAAAGAAGGAAGTGTCATTTTGGATGAGCAATGGTTGGATTCCTCTATGGCTCCAGGAGTACGTTCCGAAATCCCTAATACAGTACACTGTAATTGTCGTATGTTTACACATTTCAAGTCACGAAAGTGCACAATGGTCTTTTTTCTTTAGCTTGGATAGATTCAGAACAAATTGAGAAAAAAAAACACTTTCTGAAGACGAATTCGCGGTTCTAAGCTTCGAAGAAGCAGAATAAGCAACAAGTAATATCTTCGACCCAGGGAAAACACCAAATATTTATTCTGAACGCATTCCTCCGCAATATAAGACTTGATTACGATCACTCCTCCCTTGTATTTAGAGTGAATTTGTGGGTGCTGAGAAGCATCGGAATGTTTTACGAGTTCCACCAAATAAATATACGCCCTCGACCTTTCCCCAAACACTGCGAGCACAGATTACAGAGTAGACTGCGAGTTTACACCCGGATTCTGGGGTAACAAACTACCCACACGCACACAAAGCACGGTTGAAAAAAAAAAATAATTCATCGAATTTTCTTTTTCTCATTTCAGATGGAGGGGCTGGTACGCAGCATGCAGGACACGGAGCACGGGGGCGTTCCAGTCAGAAGCCAAAAGATATTTCTCACATCCATACCCGCCGCCTTCATGGGTAATTAATTCCAATTATCGACGTGTTACGGCCAGTTTGTGACGGGTCGACAAATTGAAATTTCCCACCGACATTTCTCATTTCCACGTCGGAAACTACCAGTCGTCGACAGAAAGGGTTTTCGGAACGCAGCAGATGCCGTTTTGGCAGTAATCGGTTTCTGTGCGCATCTAAGATTCATAGAAAAATCCTTAATTTATCAAATCAAAATCACAAAATGACAATATTTGATGAAGTGGCTTCGCGAATAGATATTCTTAACAATAATGCACCTTTGAAAGCACCAGTATTTCTGAAAATCCGAATAGTGTCCGTCTTTTTCGAACCACAACCTCGTTTGAGTAATTCCCGGTTGAAAACTGAGCTTAAATTGATTCCTAATGGTGAGTTAGATGATTCACTTCACGGAAGATAACTAAATCTCAAGTGTCCATTTGGTGTGTTATTAAATTACCGAGACCTTCCCTCGTAAAACAACCGGAAAATATAAGTTACGATTTATAAATCAACGAATTGCACGTTAATCATTCGACTTTTCAAATCGTTTTTTTTTTTTTGTTCACGTCTTGAATCCGAGCTGAAATTTATGACCATCAGAAATTCCATTTGGGCCTTGTCGGTGTTATCATGGAAATAGGGAGAATCGCGTAATAATTCTTGAGTTTCCGATAAAACGTCAGATATTCTATCATTCAAGTTCGAAATATATAAACGGTTATGTGGATATATCGTGAATTCTCACTCGTTAAACTTCAACGTAATGGTTTTTTATTTCTTTCAGGGTACGACTTGATCGAATGGCTCATGGATAGACTCGGCATCGAAGAATCTGGTAAGTAGCATCAAAATGCTCTGATTTAAACATCTGTCTAATGATTTGAGTGAAATTTTGTGTTGTGGAATTTATGTTGGTATATCTGTGACATAGACATATAGACATGTCTCTATGTCTATGATCTGTGACGCATAGACCGTCTATGCCATAGACGCTATGGTCTATGCACAGAATTGAAATACATATTTCGAATTTCGTATTTTTGTTTATGTTCTTAATTCAATCGGGCGGATTGAGTTAATAATTGTATCAATTTCAAATGCTGATTTATTTGCTTCGAATTTGAGTTTTTCTTCGTTTCAAATACTTTTCTAGGTTATGTTTACATGTATTCAAGTTCTGTGATTGAAACTACAGAAATTATTGGAGATCTTTCTCATTGACACCTATGAGAACTCTATGGTTCCCATAGAGTTCTCATACAGAGATGATTTAATTTCGTAATTGTATCGATATTTGAAAACATTTTAAGCGCATTTCTTGGTTTCGAACTGAACCAATCATAACGTTTTCAGAGGCTCTCAACTTGGCCAATCAGCTATGCCAGTACGGTTACTTCTTCCCGGTCAGCGATTCTAAGAACTTGGTGGTCAAGGATGACAGTTCCCTGTACAGATTCCAGGTTGGTAGGATAGCGACTCGATAACCTAACTTTTTTTTTAACTCGTACATCTAATTTCTCAGTCGCCGTATTATTGGCCGGCGCAGAACAGATCGCCCGAGCACATGGAGTACGCCGTGTACCTGGTCAAGAGGACCCTGCGGAACAAACAGAGACACGGTCTCGAAGAATACGAACTGGAGGCGTTGAGCAACCTGAAGAAGAACCTCGCCAACAAATGGGAATTCATAACGATGCAGGCGGAAGAACAAGTAAGCTATGCTCCACCTACGAACCCGTTGAAGTTGTTGCGATTACCGACGTTTCAGGTCAAGTTGGCCAAGGGTCTTAAGAAAGGCGACAAGGTCATATCGGACTCCCAGGAGAGAGCCTATTGGAGGATTCTGAGGCCCCCGCCCGGTATGACCTCGTCGTTGGAGCAATGTCCGGTGCCCACGAGAAATTGGAACGGACAGAGGAGGAAGAAGACGCTGGAGAACGTCAAGAGAGAGGTTAGTTGGTATATGCGAGAGGTCGAGGTGTTGCGGTACTGAGTGCGCGGTTCGGTTGTTTCAGGTGGAGTTTTTGAAGAAGAGTCTGACGCGTACGAGGATCAAGGTGTCGCAGGCTCTGGAGGGCATGATACAGTACGTCGAGACCTACGCGGAATACGACGCCCTCATCACGCCCGCCCAACCATCGAATCCGTGGGTTTCCGAAGATCTGACGTTTTGGCAGCTCAATAGTCCCCTGTGAGTAATTCGATGTTTCTTCAGTAGATTTCTTAATTTCTATGGATGCTACGGTGCGCCGCCACCTGGTGTCAGTTTTCGTAACTTGAGATAGTGGGTTATTCGTTTACATCGATCGCTTTTGAATCCCTTTGATCTACTTCGAAGGTAGATCTACCTTCAATCTTATCTCGACTTTCAGAGTCGAGGTGGCGACCGAAAAGAGGGTGAGACGATGGGGATTGTCGATGGAGGAGCTGGTTTCCGATCCGACCGGCATCCAAGAGTTCACGATCTACCTCAGCAAAGAGTTCAGTCACGAGAACATCAGGTTCTGGATGGCGGTCAACGATCTCAGGAGGTCTGCGCAATCGCAGGTACCCGCCAAGGTACAGGAGATCTTCGAGTAAGTCGAAGGTTTTTGTCTAGACTCTGGCGATTCAACTGTTTGTTTTCGCAGCGAATTCCTGAAACCGGGAGCTCAGTGCGAGATCAACATCGACGGCAAGACGATGGAGAAGATCCACCAGGAGATGCAGAACCCCAGCAGGTTCACCTTCGACGCCGCTCAAGATCACATCTACACGTTACTGCTCAAGAAGGACTGCTACCCGCGCT
The DNA here is from genome assembly GCF_907165205.1 of Coccinella septempunctata. NCBI lineage: Eukaryota > Metazoa > Arthropoda > Insecta > Coleoptera > Coccinellidae > Coccinella > Coccinella septempunctata. Next base: position 40,026,157 of record NC_058193.1, on the reverse strand, counting down.
TCATACGGTCCGATTACTACAAGAATCTACTGGCCAACGGCAAACAACCATCTCAGAAGAAACGGTAAGTATCGATAGGTGTCAGATACTGAGATTGGGGCGGCCACTAGGACAGAAGAAAGAATAAGAAATTTTATGTTTTAACCTTCTCACCCTCAGCTTTTTCGGCTTCGGCCCCACCAAGAAGAAGGCCTCGACCACGATCGCTCAGAATCAGAACCTGCTCCAGCAGCAGGTGTCTCAGGGAGCGGCAGGGTGCAGCAGCACCTTGACCAAGAGGCGCGGCAGCGACCGCAGCCTGTCCGGTTCCGCGCACGAGCTGGCCGTCTCGGGCATCAAGGACACGAAGGTGCCACATTCGCACTCGCAGAGCAACCTCAGCGACATCCCCTACAGGTGAGTCGGTCCGGGCTGTTTCGACGGTACAGCGTGCTGCTGTTGGCGCATGGCTTCTCATGCCGGCCGTCCATCGAGCGACTGGTCGCGACAAGTCGACCTCGAGCCGAGGCCCTAAAGACGGTGTCAATTTGATCGCGATCGACGTGGGGTGATCTCCACACAAAAAATCAGAAGCACTTTCCACCAATCAACACTCGGGTTAACTCAAGAATAACGATCGAACTCTTCTTCCAATTTCGTCAATCACGAAAGAATCAGGATTTTCGATGATTTTTCTAACCTAAAGTTCAACCACAGATTAATTTCTTTATTTTTCGTCCAACCATAGATATATTAACCTATTTCCAGAACTATTATTCTATGAACTGAACATAGAACAAATGTGAAAGTCATAGAAATTTGACACTTGAATGATAGTCGTTCTTCTTTTTATTTCCACGGCTTGGTGAATCTCATGGAAATTTTGGATAATCACATTTAGTGTGCTGATGTTGTAGATCACCGAACGTTTCGGTCAAATTAGCACCGTGTCGACGAGATTGGTTTAAAGGCATTTGCAATAGTAGACAGTAGACATCATGCTTGCATTGCAGGGGTGATCTGGCAAACCTACCGAAAGGCGTACCGGCTGCTGCAATGGTACCTAGCCCGTAAGTTTCGTCGTGTGCAGTGTTCAAATACTCCGTTTGGATAAGATTTCCAGATTTTGAGACAACGGTTTTTTTTAACGAAATCTTTATCTTTTGCACTTCTACAGGTCGAACCGTGGTTCTCTTCTCTGCCTTCACCATTTTGATGATTTAATTCAAATATGAACTGGTTTTGGCGATGCGAAGATTATGATCAATAGCTAGTTCCTAACCTCCCAAATATTTGTTAAAACTGGAACCACTATCCAAAATACTTGAATACTTTTATAGATTAAAAAAAACCTTCATCCTGATGCCGTGCACATCTTTTGGCAACTCATCTTTGCATCGCCAAATGCTTAGAAAATTATTCCTCATGAGGTCCTGGTCACCGTCGCCAAATTTGTAAATAATCTGTGTACTCAATGCAAGATCGAAATTCTTATCGAAAGGGAGTATAAACTTTCATTCTTCATGGTGTTGTGGCTGCTACTCTACATCTGACTGTAAATCTCTTTGGTGTTGTTGTTGTTGTTTGCCGTCTGTGTGTTGTTCCCAGTAAACCGACCCAGTATCTGCAGTAGAAGTTTCCCCCCCTCTTCGTAAGAGAATTGCTCGGTCCTGTAGTCGATCGGAGTCTGCGACCGCATGTTTCCGGTCGATCTGAGCCAGATTTTGTCGTTGTTGTTGTTGCACACCGTATCTTGACGACGACACACACTGCAGCATCCGACGAGAACCCTTCTACCGCCGCTTTAAATCAGAAAATTATTTCCGTAGAGTGAAGAAGCCGAACGTGGTGGCAGGAGCGTCGACGTCGGAGGAGGTGTGCCCCTGGGAGACGGCGCCCGAACCTAGATCGCGGAAGAACTCGGGACAGTCGGGGAGTTCCTCCTCGGACATAAGCGTCGCGGTCGCAGAGATATCGGAGAAGGTGCAGAGGACTAACATCTTGACGCAACAGCACACGGTGGACGGCGGAAAGAAGCTGCTGGTGAACACGACGACGGAACCACCCAGGAGGGCGTCGGTCTCGGTGCCCATAGCGTACAGCACCGATCCGACCACCAAGAGGAAGGTGTCCTCGTTCGAGGACAGCACCTCGGCTACCGGCGCGTCGTCTTCGGTGTTCGTCGTTCCCAGTGATCCGGACAATAAGACGGAACAGACGGCGGTCGTCGTCTGTAAGACGCTGAAAAAAAGTCACAGCATCGCGAAGACTTGTTCCGCTAACGCGCCTATCATAAGTGTCAGTTCGGTGGCGGACGATCTGACAGACGACGAGGTCAGGCAGGACGCGACCGGAGAGAAGCAGGAGGCGGGATGCAGCTTCCATCAGACGATCGAACCGCTGGCGCCGCTCGCCGAGCCGGACAGCGAGTCTCCCGCCAGCGAGCTGCCGCCCTCGGAGGTGCACCTGGACGAGGAGGCCAAAAGTAACGACGTCTGCCCGTGGGAAGACGAGTAAGTTACGGCAAGTGCACTTGTGACACCTTCTAGCTCTCTAGGCACCTTCCCCACGCTTAGCTCAGGGTAATTTCTGTCGACACTTAACTTCACATGGATAAACGAACGATCGATTCCCTCTCGATACAATCACCTTCGACGTCAAAGAAACTAACCTCATTATAACCTGAAAATTATAGAATCGTATATAACGATCACAGAAACTGTCATTTGGTAGTTCGTTTCAACCACAAAACCACAGAACATCAACAAAACACAGACGTAACCAATGCGGTGACCTTCAAAATCACGAATTCACCTGTCGTCGAGAGCGAATCGATCGATAGTTTATGCCCGATCCAACGAAATTATGCCTTGAATGGTGTTTGATCCGCAGGGAGGCCTGCAAGGTGGACACGCCGTTCGTCAAGACCTACGCAACGCTCGGCTACCTTTAGCAGAAGGAGAGGTGCGTCCAGATCTGCTTGGTAAAAACGGCCTACATGACTCCCGCACCGTTTATTCCTCACCGATCTTAATCCAGTCATCCCTTCATCTTTACGCGCGAGAAGTCTGAAACCTCCCTTCCCCCGTTCCCGAAACGGTATCGTGAAACGTTCGAAAGTCGTCGCGTCACTAGTCGTAGCGAAATTCAGAAGGTTAGATCGTTAGTTTTACATGTCGATTCTCTTCTAGCAATAGGTATAAAGAAGGCTGGATTATACCCGTTTACAAGCGACGATATCTCAAGATGAAACTCGGTTCTTAATACGAATTTTCGGTAATATTTCCCGCTAAATCCTTAATTCTACGCTTGTACGTTCTCCAAAACTCAAAAGCACAGAACACAAATATCAAAAGTGACAGAGGTTGAAATTCGGGTCATAGAAAAATTTTGAATGTCATGAAAGTGTCATCAGGATAGACCACTGAAAAATATGTTCCGTAACGAACGTACCCTTTTCGGAAGATGCGAGAACCGCGGATGAGTGTCCAGCTGACGATGTAATCGAAGATGGACACCGATGTTGAGCCCTTAGTCCGTCTCCATCTCAGATTTATCGTCTCTCGACATCGGATCTGAGTCGCGCACCAATTTTGACTATTTCAAAATAACTTATCGATATATGTAAATGTATCTGTTTAATATAATTATAATAGTACGTGTGGTAGAGGCAAAGATACATAAACATTTTGATTGATTAACGGTGCAGGTTGTCAGTCAAAACGGAAAAAAATTTAAAAAAAAGTTCGAGTCAACCAGTAAATTATTGATGCACAAGTAGTATGCCTATCTCTCTGTCGTGTTAAAGTTAGGTTAGAATTTATTCGGGTATAAGTGTCGTAGTTTGTAGGTTTTGTTATTAATCATGATAATGTTTGGGTCTCGGGTCCATATCTTGGGTTCTGCACCTCGAACGGGTACGACCATAGAAAATCAATATCACGGTATGAGAAAATCATAGAATATCACGTGATTTTCAATCGGATGAACATAACAAAGAACCACAGAATTCAATAGATTTTGCTTCACTTCCGTGAAGGAAAAACTCAAATTACGTTGAAATCCAAACAGATACTCAACAAATTTCTAATGAACGGAAAATTTGATATTCTTCAATTATCTGAAAAACCTGTCGGAGGATGTTACTCTTTGTGTAGGAAATGTTTTGAGGAATATAAGGAAACAATGACATGTTTATATTCTTTATTGTCCAACTCATTCACAGAATAATATACATATTTGAATTATGAGAAAACAACACAGAAAACAATATAAAAATATCATTATGAAAAAAATCAAAATGATGCCAAATGGAAACATTCCATTTCATTATAATTAATTTAAGAAATTTTGCTTTTCATCTTGAGATACCTGAATTAAGAATGATAATTTCAACATTCAACCAAAAAATAATAGCGTAACAACATAAAAAGATACCTATAATATAATTTTAAAGCTCGAGCCATCATGTTTTCCCTAACCAAAAAAAAAATTCACACCTTTCCATCAAATTCTCTCACAGACTGTCTTCATCCACGAATCAGGAAGTATTTATACAATGAATGTTATTACTCGTGACCTCCTGTGTGTCGATTTTTGACTAATACAAATATTTATTCTACTTTTCTGAAATATTTAATCGATGGGCAAGATTTTTCAAGAATAGAAATTTATGATAAACTCGCTTTAAAAGAATTGTACTCCCGCCATATCTGCTGCGGAAAATTGTTTGAAATTTGTAGAAAAAAGGATGGGAAGTTAGAGGAGGCCTCAATTGGACATAAATTTATTGAATGTATATATATAAAAATTATTATATTATATCGCAATTAATACTCAAAATAGTGGGAACTGCGCATCGAAATTCGCTAAATGTTTAAAAAAAAATTGGATTGTGTGAAACGATCCTTAGCTCGTCCTTCTTGGAAGGATAAAACGACTTTATTAAGATTAGATTGAATAGCCACTGGTTGTTCTTCAGTTAGAGCTCGATGTTGAGTTTGATGTGATAGTTCCCGTTCCGGCAAACAAAGCTATTTTGAAATATTTTGATTTTTTCTTGTTTTCACCTTTTTTCCTCGAAAATGCGATCAGAGTAATTTGTTAGTGATGTAAATAGTTTTATAAACAGTATTAGCTACTACCATGATTGAAATGTTACTTACTATTCAGTGTCCTTGGATTCGTTTCATTTATTAGAATTGTTGATAGAAAATGTTATTATTGTAGGAAATAAAATGGAATACAAAATTATTTTCAACTTTTTGATTCACCCCAGTCAATCGGAAGACAAATAATGCTTCGGTCCTTGTTGTCGAGGGTCAATTGTTTCATCAGTACTTTGAGAAAAAGATTTCCTTGTTGATCACAAGAATTTAAAACCTCAAGATTTTGAGAATAGATAGGAGATATGTACAAAAGTTTTTAATCTATCAAAGAAACTACTGATATTAGTCTTCTGTGATTTTGAAAAGTCACAGAATTATTATTCATACACAGAACATACAAAAAGAAATAATAAATATTGTTCTGTGGTAGCAACACAGAACTTTATGACCATAGAGCATCTAATATAACAAGTTGTAAAAGTTCTTAAGTTGGCAACACTTATTTGGAAGTTTGACAAATCAGGAGTTTTTTTTTCAGTCAGTTTTCAACACTGACATTTTTATTGACATTTCCAAATCTGCATATTTGTTAACCTTCAACGCTTTAACTGATTATCCTTGATGTTTAAGAAAACAAGTTATTGTGAAATTTAAAAATCCTAAGATGTCAATTCTCATCCATTTCGTTCGAATATTCGATGATGAATGTACCCAAAAATAATTTTAAGAGTTTTCCGAACCTTAGTGGAAATTTTCATTGCATTTCTAAAAATGTGTGCGAGTGTGGATGAATCTAGTAATGAACCAAAAATATACAAATTTCTCCCTTTCAAGTATGAAGAAATAGTTCCAAGTAATGGAAGTAGAATACCACTAGCTAGAAGTGGTCATAGGATAGGAGCAGACTCATGTAATTTCTACTCGTTCGGTGGATACAATCCTTTGATCACACATGACGAGACCAACAGGGAACATGACGATTTTTTGGAAAATTCTTTTCCCCTGTTTCAGGAATTGTGGAAGTTTAATTTTGCATCCAAAACGTGGGTTCGTTATCCAAACAGCGAGACCCTACCTGTTGAATTAGCTTCCAATGCATTATTGCTACATGGAAACTTATTGATGGTATGTAACCGTGTTAACTTAGGAATTCTTTGAGTGAGTGCTCTGATCTTTATAGGTTTACGGAGGTACTGGTTCGCCATTTGGTTATCGATGTAGTAACCAACTGTACATTTGTAATATTAGTGAGGAAGATGCCAAAATGGCAGAAATTAAGGCTTGGGGGAAATTTCCTCTACCTTTATATGGACAAGCTCTCGTATACCATAATGAGTGTTTGTATACGATAGGTGGAACAACTGGATTGTCATATACCTGTGATATACATAGGTAGGAAAAAGGAGAAAACGTTTAGTTTGCTTACCATTTCACGTTTACTTTTTGACTTTAGATTAGATTTACATAATTATGAATGGAGAGAAGTGTTTTTAAGTAAAGGGCAAATAAATAATGATGAACCCGAGGGCAGATATAGACATGAAGTGGCTTTTGACGGTGAGAATATATTCATACTGGGAGGTGGAACTGCACAATTAGTATATGATTTTGAAGATCTACCTACCTTTAATCTTGAGAAAAAATGCTGGAAGACCACCAAAACCTTGAAGGATATTAGTTATGGTATGCTATTGAATAATATGACACCATCGGAGTGCCTAATCAATGCCTTACTACTTCGGCGCACATCTTATTTGTTTTTTTATTTAAGGGGCTCCTGCTCCTCGAAGATGCCACGGAGCAGCTCAAATAGACATTGATGGCATACATCAAGTATTCATAACCGGAGGACATGATGGAGAAAGGATATTTGATGATTTATGGAGGCTCAATTTGAAGACCTACCAATGGACGTACTTTCCAAAATGCACTCTGCCAAGAGAGGTTTATTTTCATGCAACCGCATCAACCCCGGAAGGGAGGTTGTATGTTTTCGGTGGTATTTACAGTGACGAGGAGAATTTCATTAGAACGAATTCAATTTATTCCACATGGCTGTGCATACCTAAATTAAGTGAAATGTGCTGGGAAGCGGTTCTGTTGTATTTTCCTCATATTGTTTGCTGTGACCATAACGAGTTACTCAACGTAGGCCTACCAAGAAATTTTGTCAAACGTTTACCCAACAAAAACTCTTCTATTGTTTACTGATCAACATTAAATAATTTTGAAAATAAGCACGTCTTTAGATCAGTGACCATTTCAGTCTTACAGAATAATTAGTTCTTCACATCTCTACTTCTACACAATGCAAAAAGGTAAATATTGTTTTCAAGTTCTTTATTTCAAGACAAAAATATATCGTTTACAATTTTAAAAAAATTGACGATGCTTCTTTCAACACTTGGGGACATTGGCTCATTCATATATCTGCAAAAAAAAAATCACAATACTTCTTTGTTCAAATACTATTTTCAAACATTTTCATGATTTTTCCAATCAGTTGGCGGTATTCAGCATTATTTATAATGGGTAACCTCAGTAGAGGGAGCCGCAAGATCATCATTTTGAAGGATTTTAAAAATTAAATTAGAAAATTTGATAAGGATGGTACTCACATCTCAGGGCTACAGTCTTATCTTTGTAAGAAGTAGAGTTCTGTCTCTTCAGTGAGTTCTGGAGAAAAATAAGCTGTTTGAAAACGTTCCAAAAAAACTAATCTATATAACATAAGCCATAGAAAGAATATAATACTTGGAAGAAGGCAATAATTGATCATATGGAAAGTGAGAATACAGATTATTTGTATGTAAATTGAACAAATTTTTTATGGAGCCTTCCTAGGCATTATATACGTTTTGTCTTCAGTAGGCGGTTCTCAGCATGAATTATAATGGGTAACCTCAGCAGAGGGAGCCGCCAAATTCATCATTACATTTGATATTGCTTGAGCAGATCAAATTAACGATAATTGTACTCACATTACGTTTCTTCATGCTCAGCCTTATTACTAAGCAGTATTATCCTTGAGTACTAAGCCAGTGTGGTGTAAAACGCAATTATTCATCGCTTAGGACGACGCGTTAAATTGATCTCCATGATGGGCCCACATTCAATCATAAGAAATGATGTAAACTTAGCCATTGGGACCATCAGATGAATCAGATTTTTATGTTGTACTGAAAAAATTGTATGATAGTCTTGGGCAGAATAAAATTTGAAATTTCTAGAACAGTAGCAAATGAAAGCGGGGAAAAGGCAAGAAAATTCGTATCAAGGTACAATTTTATGATTCAGGTGAAATATACTATTTTGTTCGAATCTTATAACTTTTTCCCAGCTAATTCCTTAATCAGTAGGCGAGTCTCAGCACGAATTATAATGGGTAACCTCAGCAGAGGGAGCCGCCAAAATCATCATTTCGAGAAGAAATCAGAAAGCAAAAACTGAAATAAGAATCATATACTTACATTTCCTTTTATAGAGATAGACGCGAAATATTTATCAGAAATTCTCTCCACGTGCATGCCGCCATGAAAAGGAAGAGACGGATCAATGATCATTGATTAAATAGTGGGCGTGATCACGAGTTCTGTGATCGCTTCAATTCAAGTTTGCCACAACAAGAAAATTCACGAAAATTTTCCTACTCACAGATTTATATAACATAAAAACGAAGTTTTGAAGTTTTTCGTTCGAAAAACTAAGGCGGAAATACGGATTCATTCAAAAAAACAACTTATGAGTTCGACTTATCAACATTCTTTTAATTCTCGAAATCAATTCGAACGTGATAACCACAGAACACTAATATAACTTTTGGATCATTAAAGTTCTAGGTTAATATCTTGAATAGACTAGTACAATAAAATTTATTAGTAAAATAACTTAGTAACAAAATTAACCGTATCACAATGCGAGCTAACAAAAATTATCTACATAGCATCGAAATGGAACCTGTGCGACTCCGACAATCTCTCCTTTTTATCCTCCTGTCTCTCCTTCCAGTAAAGTACTCCAATAAGCAGAGTAATCAGCCCGCAGACCCCAGTCAGTGCGGCCACAGACATCAAAATCAGCTTACTGGGAGTGACGAAAAGTTGCGCCCTCCATTTGTTAGGCTCACTCGGAGGCCAAGGTATAACAACCATCTGAGAATTAGGGATGATCTGGGGCCAATCTTTCGAATGATTCGACAAGCCAACCGTCAGAAAATCTACGAAGTTGGGGGTCCTGCCCAGACCGAATATCGTATAGGGTAGGTTCAGGCTGAAATGAGCGGATTGGGGTAGTTGAGCAGCTGCTGCGTGTCTCAGGTTACCCTCCTGGGTAGTGGTTGAGTAAGAGATCCTGGGACCTGTCAAAAAACGTAATAATTTTATTATTATTTTTCGAGGACCGACCAATTGAACTTCTGCCAAACGAAAAATACATACCAGGCAAATTAGTACCGTAAGTCCTGCGTTTCTTCCCGACACGTCCCATGATCATCTGATTGTTCTTGTTGGTAAGACCCGTCAAAACCATGACCTTGATAAAGTTTGCATCATAATCCAAGCTGTTTTTGAAAGCAGCTGATTTATATTCTTTCCCGTCAAAGGTGACTAAGATTACATCCAAGATACCATCTTGATAGAGATCAAAGAAAGTGGCTAAGACTGTGCCATTAGTGAATGGGTTGAGGGCATTCCATCTGACCACATAGGTTCTTTTGTGGTTTCCCCTGGCGGTGGGAGACGCTACGTTCTCTAGAAGGAACGACTGCGGGTGGTAGTTGTCGACAGGCGACAACGTTGTTAGAATGTCGGGATAACCGTCCATATTGAAATCCCCATGATACAATGTTATAACATTGGTGTATCTACCACCGTCATTCTGTGCAAACCTCCATGTAACTCCATTGGGATCCTTGAAATCCACCAGGAGGTCATGCCAATTATCCTCAGAGTACATCATCAGTTTGCTGTTGTGACACTCTTGTTTGTTATCGACACAAACAGGTATTAACAGGTCCATTCTTTCCCGTAATTCTGCGTCTATAAAAGAGGCTTGACCTATGTAAGAAGGTGAGGGGAAGGGTAAGGGGATCGACCTGTTGAAGATGAACCTTCTGCTATCTTCCGTTCCATGCCAGATCTCGAAATCACCTTGGGTTGTTATGAAGAGATCGGCTGTATAATCATCATTGAGATCTACAAATGACACTCAAAGTTTGTTTTCCCCGTCATGAAAGAATTGAATCAACTCACCTAAAAATGCATGAGAATGTGGTTTTTTCAAAGGTTTCAAAGGTTGTTTGTTATCTTCCATCTTCTCTTCTTTGGGCCGTTCCCTATCCTTGCCAAATATCCAGAACACTCTCTTTTGATGGAGATTCTCCCCAAAAAGATCAACGATCATGTCCTGGTTCACATCAATGGCTAAAGGCTGGCCAATCATTTCAAGAATGTGCTCATCGCTACAATCCAAATGAGTAGCACCCCCCCATAAAATATGGACATTGGTCACGTTACTTCTGTTTCTCTTCAGAGTCGTTACCAAGACATCCATAAAAGCATCTCCATCGAAATCTCCAGGGACAACACTCGTTATTTTGGAGTGATTAAAAACGCACCGTAGAGGTTTAGGTTTTGCTGAACGTAGAATCGGTTCTTCCTCATGAGCTAAGAGTATCTCTATCGCAGTTCCATTGTCTTGGATCACAAAGACGTCAGTTAATTCGTCCGAATCGAAATCACCAAAAGCAGCAGGCATTCCATTTGTATTGGAACCAAAAATCAATTTCGTGATATCGCTGCATTTTACACCTGCCAAGAAGAGGAAATATACAAACAACCATTTGTACATTCCCCACATTTTACAATTGTATATTATTCGCGATTCATTTATCACATTACATACAATTTTTATATTTATTTATTACACATCTGATTATGACAGGAAGTGTCAAAAATCACAGAAATAATTGAGATAAATGTTGCCAACATGAAAGTCGGAACCTACCTCCATGAACCATAGACATTGAACTCTATGGGAATCTATAGAGTTTAATGACCTGAACCATTGAACTCTATGGGAACCATAGAGTTCAATGCCTGAGACAACCCAGCTAACCTAATAGTTTATTTTTGACTTTTTGAGTGTTCTATGTTTGTGTTTACGATTTGCGGTATGTTTCCAAAGCCAAGGAAAGATTAGAGATAAGCTTACTCTTCGAATTCTTTGATATTTCCAGAAAAACTGATATTTTCAAACATTTTCTTTACACTACAAAAATGGAAGATAATAAATTGAAAAACGAGAACGAATGTGATGCTAGTGCAACAGACATTTCAAAGAATCGTAAAAGATCATCAGATCTAACCGATAACCACTCCATTAAGAAAATGAAATTAGAGTTGAAGAAGGAAGAGGACGATACCGATATTGAAGCTTCTTCTGCATCATCTGTAAATAGCAATAGATTATGTCCCTATCTGGATACAATAAATAGACAATACTTAGATTTCGATTTTGAAAAACTATGTTCAGTCTCGTTAACAAGAATCAATGTTTATGTGTGCTTAGTGTGTGGAAAATACTTTCAGGGCAGAGGAACTAATACACATGCTTACACACATTCTGTTGCAGAGGCCCACCATGTATTCTTGAATTTACAAACATTGAAATTTTATTGTCTGCCTGATAACTATGAAATCGTTGATTCATCTCTAGATGATATTAAATATGTTCTAAATCCTACCTTCACAGAGGATCACATAAAAAGCCTAAATACTAGCACTAAGTTATCTCGTGCAATAGACGGATCTCTTTACATGCCTGGTATAGTAGGACTCAATAATATAAAGGCAAATGATTATTGCAATGTTGTTTTGCAAGCATTATCTCATGTGCAACCCCTTCGTGACTATTTTTTAAGGGAGGAAAATTATTGTAAGGTCAAGAGACCGCCTGGTGACTCTTCCTATCTCTTAGTAACAAGATTTGGTGAACTGATGAGGAAATTATGGAACCCTAGAAATTTCAAGGCACATGTATCGCCACATGAGATGCTTCAAGCTGTGGTGCTTTGGAGTAAGAAGAAATTTCAGTTTACACAGCAGGGTGACCCTATTGACTTCCTTTCTTGGTTTTTGAATGCTCTTCATCGTGCCTTGAATGGAACTAAAAAAAGAAATAGTTCTATAATTCACCAATCTTTCTTGGGAAGCATGAAGATATATTCTAGGAAGATCCCACCAACAGAGTTGGACGATAAACAGAAAAAAAACCTTTTGAGTACTGAGGAATATATGGAAACTGTGACTGAAACGCCATTTCTATATTTAACCTGTGACTTGCCTCCACCACCCTTATTCATTGATGAATTTAGGGAGAATATAATACCACAAGTAAATCTCTACCAATTACTCAACAAATTCAATGGACAAAATGAGAAAGAATATAAAACTTACAAGGAAAATTTCATGAAGAGATTTGAAATTACTCAACTTCCCCCATATTTAATTTTATACATAAAACGTTTCACCAAGAATACTTTTTTCGTGGAGAAGAATCCTACCATAGTGAATTTCCCCGTGAAAAATGTCGATTTTGGCGAATTCCTAACGGAAGAAGTGAAGGCCAAACACAAAAATACTATTTATGATTTAGTGGCCAATATCGTTCATGATGGTGAGCCGACAAAAGGAACTTACAGAGTACACATTTTACAAAAATCAACAGGAAAATGGTACGAAATGCAGGACTTGCACGTCACTGATATTTTACCACAAATGATCACCTTGACGGAGGCGTATATACAAATATATGAATTGAGGTCCTGAATAAATTGATGATTTAACAACTGTTTTATTCATCCATTTGTAAATAAATAAAGAAACCAAATAAATTCTTATTGAACAACATTTTATTTACATTTTTGTATGTACATTAAAATTAAAAGACTTTTCAGAATCACTAATCTTTTATATTTTTCAATCGTTTAAAGAAGATCATTGTTTCCAGATTTTAAAGACAATCCCAGATTTTACTGCTGATTGTTTATAAGAAATTTTCGTATAAAGCGGAAATTTGAGCTGTGTCTGAAGTTCTTGTGTTTGAATCCTAGTCTAATATAAAAAATTTATTCTAATTTAAATTTTATAAATTTGGTTTGTCTCTGGCTCTGGGGAAATTTGTGTTTCTCACAGTGGTGACAATGAAATTAGTCATGGCAAATCGATTTCCATAGGTTAGAATGTCAATTGCTTAACAGGAATGCGTTTTGAAAGTGCATATTTTTCAATATTTATGATGATATCTATATTTAATTACATTTCGAGGGTACCCAATATATCAAGAAAGCACTTAGAATGAAACTAATAGCAAAAAATGTTACCAAAGATGGAGAAGGGTATGTAAAATTTCCACTTTTCAGGAGTCGTAGGTTAGATCCAACATATGTACCATAAGGTAGCAGGTCGTTTTTACTAACTCAATCAAATTTAGTGCCCATGATCACAGTGAAACAAGTAATGGAATAATATATGTCATAGGAGTTGGTACTTTGGTCGTTAAACCTGTTGTATTTGGTTAGCTGATAGAAGTTGCAGTTACGAAAGTAGTCTTGAATAAATTTTATGTGCAAAAATTAACTCAACGGATATTTAGGAATCGTGTTTATAGGGATGTCACCCTTGTCCCTGAAGAACCAGAAGATATGTGGCATGCCTACAACCTCATATCAGAGGGAGATTCTGTTAGAAGTACCACGATACGTAAAGTTCAATCAGAATCATCCACCGGTTCTTCAACATCTAATCGGGTCAGAACCACCCTGACGATAAGTGTGGAAACAATTGATTTTGATACTCAAGCATGTATGCTTCGCTTGAAGGGTAAAAATATCGAAGAAAACCAGTTTGTCAAGGTGAGACTCTTGATTCTTCTCTATTAATATGATACTGAATACTGAGCCCTTTTTAATTATTTTAGATGAATGCTTATCATACTCTAGAACTTGAAATGAACAGAAAATTCTCTTTGAGAAAGGCTGAATGGGATTCCATATCCTTGGAAAGAGTTGATATTGCCTGCGATCCGACAAAAAGCGCAGATGTTGCCGCTGTTATTATGCAAGAAGGCATAGCTCACATTTGTCTGATCACCTCCAGCATGACCCTTGTTAGGGCGAAGATCGACATGAACATTCCAAGGAAAAGAAAAGGTTTTGTGGCACAGCATGAAAAGGTAGGATTAGTCAAATTACGTTAGGGTTGACTTTCACGTTAGATTTTGTTCATAATTTTGATACATGCAATATTTCATTGGTACCAGTCTCAACTCCTGCGAGCTCATAGTTTAGAAGATATTAATTTTTTATTTTTCATCAAGTATTTTGACAACCATTTTGGATTTTTCTAGGTTAAGTTATCCAGAACATAGAATTAACAAAAATAAGAGTACCAATTTAAATTTTTCGAAATTTGTATTTCTAATCATCAAAGGAAAATTGAATTAGTTTAAAATGAAACATCTCTTCACTGCTCACCTCAGATTTTATTGCCAATTTTTTCTTTAGCATAACTTCAAAATTATTTCAAATGTTTTATAAATCTATGAGGGTAATAAATTGAAAATTAACCGTTATTTGAGTTGTATTCCTTTCTTTGGGAAGTTTGAAATGAAACAAAATTTATTTTCAGGGCCTTCAAAAGTTCTACGACAATGTTATGCAAGCCGTGTTGCGTCACATAAATTTCGATATTGTGAAATGCATTTTAGTTTGTTCTCCAGGATTCGTGAGGGATCAGTTCTACGAGTACATGTTCCAAATCGCAGTTAAGACAGATAACAAGCTTTTACTAGAAAATAAAGGGAAATTCATGCTTGTACATGCCTCCTCAGGGTTTAAACATTCATTGAGAGGTCTGTAGATTTATTTAGGGCTCAACGTGAAATGGATTAACTTCATTATTGAATATTTTTCAGAGGTTTTGCAAGATCCAGGCGTTGTCAATAAGATATCTGATACTAAGGCGGCAGGGGAGGTTAAAGCACTCGAGTCTTTTTATTCTATGTTGCAGAATGAACCTTCCAAGGCCTTCTATGGTTTAAAACATATTGAAAAAGCGAACGAGGCTCAAGCTGTTGAAACCCTACTTATTTCAGATAAATTATTCAGGTTGGAACCGTCTTTCACTTTGTTTTGATCTGTTTTGTTTATATATAATTTCTTCAGATGCCAAGATGTTAAACTCAGGAAAGAATACGTGCGATTAGTAGACTCCATCCGAGATTCTGGGGGTGAAGTAAAACTATTCTCGAGTCTGCATATATCTGGGGAGCGTAAGTTTGACTAAACTGTTATTTTATATTTTTGGTTTTTCATTTGATTTTTCAGAGCTTGAACAGCTAACTGGAATAGCAGCAATTTTGAGATTTCCGATGCCGGAATTGGAGGAAGATAGCGATGAGGACGAATGAACAAATAGGTTAATTCCATTGTTATATTAGGCACTAAATCCAATTTTCTTGCTAGGTCCGTGCCAGACTCTTGAATTTTATTCTTATCAATTTGAGAATTGTGAACCAGTTGATTCGTGAATTTAGTCAATGTATAACTTAATTTATTTTATCCTATAATTGAAAATTGTTGAGGTGAGACATATGTTGAGAGAACTTCATACTGTATTTTGTATAATGTGATTATTATCATATGGAAATAAATATTTGAAGTATACTCTTAATTTCTTTGCTGAACAATCGAAATTGTTCAAAATTAGTACCAATTCAAGCACTTCAAAAGTTAATTGTCAGTTGTATTAGTGTTCTATGGTTGTCATTCTCATGGTTGCCAACGATATGAAAAAATATATAGCAAAATCTGAAAGCTTGCTCGATGGTTTTGAAACAAGAAGCACAAAATTTTATTGTTGAAGATAAGCGCATAGAACATTAATTAAAGCGTTACTTTCGTACATAGAATATCGACCTTCGAAATTCCACATCGAATTTTTTTGAACGCACGATATACGGATTTTTCCGTTTGATTAATTCCAGAATGTATTTCGTCACTTAAATAAAAAGCGTATTGGTTAAGCAATTTCATTAATTCAAGACGCTGTACACAATACAATCAATGAATTTATGGGTGAATGATATTGTAACGTTTTGAATAATTTAATTCGGAGAAATCTGACTGTGTACGGCGGTAGGCATGTCTGCCTATTATATACGTTGGCTGTTTTCTCAATATCTCATGTTGTTCTCAATGAATTAATTTATCTCATCGTTTCACTATAACTTCACCCAATCAACTCGATTGTCTACGCAATCGATCACAACAAACCTTTGAATATCATGATTTTCGCGAACAAAATAATTAGGTGAGTACAGAAATAAGTTGTTGGTGATAGATTGCTTAGTAAACTTCCTGTCGCTAATAAAACTGAAAATATTTCGTGCTCGTACAGAATCATCTGAGAAAGTCCTATCAATTGAAAAGATTCAAATCGACTTAAATAATCACTTAACGTTTCATTACATTCATTAAATTCTTTTGCTTAATTAGCAGAATATTTACAAGGCTTCATGATCTAGCCTCAGCAAAACATCTGGATGACATAAGATGAGTTTTATTAGCTCGGAAATTCATATGCCATAACAATGAGTGACATTAATTATTTATATGGGAAGGTTACCAAAACCGTTTTGTATTATACCGGGGTACATGAAAACGTTTATTTGCTTCATCTGCTTAATTCATTTTTACACCACAAGTATAGAACATCCTACCTTCAGAAGATTATTATAATGCTGTCAAATTCAAATTTTTCATTCGTAGTTATACATTTATTTCTTAAAGTAGGGCGAAACTATCTTTGCAATAAAAAGCAGGGTCACCCTGTATCGGACATTACTACTTCATACAACGTTACAGTAGAATAGTACGCCTTAAAAGTCTGGCCATAAGATAAAATTTATGTTCCAAGCAGTAAAATTGTTATATGGGTCGGAAGTATTCGAAATAGGAAACCGATATATCAGAAGCTGGACGGTTCTGGGGAATGATTTATTGAATTTGCATAAAGAGCGTATTGGCGTCATGCAGCTGAGGATCAGAACATGCAAAAGAATATTTTTTTCTCTCATATGAGATATGAATAACACAGATTATTCGTATTCATGTTCTGTGCCTCCCCATTTTTGTTTTGATATTCTGTGGATGACTCTCTATGGAAGTGCATAGATATTAGACTACCAAATCGACCATCGAATCTCAATGAATTTTAAAGATTATTTCTCTTTGTTCATTTCATGTGTTTCTTGGA
The DNA here is from genome assembly GCF_907165205.1 of Coccinella septempunctata. Taxonomy (NCBI): domain Eukaryota; kingdom Metazoa; phylum Arthropoda; class Insecta; order Coleoptera; family Coccinellidae; genus Coccinella; species Coccinella septempunctata. Next base: position 40,008,756 of record NC_058193.1, on the reverse strand, counting down.
TCGAGAGGTTGGCGGTCGGTTGCATTTACTAAACTCAACTGTGTCTAATAGAAAAAATAATAAAAAAACGGTCGATGTAAGAGCCTTAAGCATTCTCACAGATCTCCTTATTTACTTCACAACGAATTCTTTAGTTTTATGACTCTATGATACTAATGTAATATGACATCTCGAAACTTTTAAACCTCAACTCTTTAGAGGGTAGAGATCCTCCAAAACTCATTAGAAATAGTTCACGTCGGGAGGATTAGAGAACAAACGGACACTTTTTGCTCTTGGCCATAAAACTTTGTATACAACGGTCTCCTCCCGGACCTGCTGAATATTTGTGGGAAAAATCGATATCTTAAGTTTGGCGATTGCGCCGTCTACGATTATAAATGCGAGCATGCTATAAATGCTAAACCAGAACTTCATTTTCCTCCCAAAACCTCCAGCAAACAATGACCATGCAACGTTAAAATGTCAGCCTTCTAATGAAAAACGGAACACGATCGCAATGTAGGCATAGATATTGTTTTGTGCGTAGAATTTCGTGTAGGGGCACGTAAGTTCACGGCGATTTGACATTGCCTGCTTCTATGGAACGCTTCTTCAGTAAATTTTCCACTGATTTGACGATTTTCAGCACTGGCTTATTTATATTTTGAGATTTTTTAATCACATCAGTTTAGGAATGAATTTTCTCACGTTTATTGCATCGACCTAGATTAAAATTTGTACATATATTTTTCTGGTCATCTCCATTAGGTAGTCAATTTGCAGCAGTATTGATGGAAAGGGTATAACGAAAAGAATCAGAGCGCGTTGATAAACCTGAAACTTTGATTGCGAAATCAATATGAGATAAAAATAAACTTTTGGCGTCACATAGTTTCATGGTCAGGGACGAATTGCAATGTTGACGTCACAGGCGAATTCTACTTTTGGGAGGAAGATGACCCAGTCAATGAACAGGCTTGGCCCGAGCGTATTTAATGTTCTGTGGCCCGAGTATATCTCTTTTGATCCAACTGTTTCATCTATGATTTGACACGTGTAGCCATAGACAAACACTTGCGTGTAGCAATGAACGATAAAAAGCTTAAACGTAACACAAATAAAAGATGATTTTACTATCTTTCGCTGAAAATTGTTAGAAGCACCACGTACATCGGCTAACTACCATTTTGACACTAATTATGCATTCAGGTGAGGTACTGATAACACTCTTATGTACCGATGAACTATTAAAGATAACGTCAATCACCTCAAGTTTTCAATATCGCTCTGAAGATAACTTCTCTATACTATCTGACAATCGATTGATCCTTCATAACAATCATAACGGGCTGAAATGTAAATATCCAATTGAAATTGATACAATAGGATAGTGCATCTTGGAATGAACTCAAGGTCAAGTGGTTTGTCGTTGAATGAGATCCCTTATGATTAATTCGTTCAGAGAATCGATAACGAACCATAGACATTTTTCAATATCTCTATCTATCGAACTCCCTGTAATCCCATGTATTTCAATATGGGGAAGGAGAAAACTAGAAGTCTCATATTTTCCTATACGAGAAGTGAAACAGTGAAGTGATTTACAAGGTTATTATTTCCTCCCACAGGAATCCTGAACTTGCACATCCCTGATATTCAGAAGACCATAGAACGTTCTCAATGATGGGTGTGTGCCATAGACATATAATCTATTAGGTCTATGGTGTTGGCTCTCGGCACCAAGCATAGAAAATAAATGTTCTTTTTCCTATGCTCCAGATACCTCACGGTTCCTGTTCGAAAATGACAGAAAGCTGTTTCTTGCCAACGTCATCCACAATTCGCATATGTGGGAATTGAAAATGGCAGTCAGGAGGAGTATTCCAAGCGGAAGTTGCTTTGAAGTTCGATTAAAAACACGAGTTCAAAGTGGAATCATTGGCCATCCCGGCTTCCTCTCATAGAATTCAGAATATTAGATACTCTGTTTTGCCGATCGTCCTATATAGGATAAGATGTAGCATAAAAAAGAATTTTCTCATATGTTGATCGGCTAAAACTGACCAGAGAGAGAGAAATATTTCGGTACACCCAATCAAAATGTTCTACGTCAGGGTATATTATTCTTTGTGGATATTTTGAGATGGCCATGAGGGGTCATCAAAATTACCAAACTATTGAGAAGCTAACAGTTACACATCTTTCTTATGATTCTCCACATTCTGAACGTAAGAAATTCTGTATAGGTATTGAAGGACTAAACGAATATGTATCTTTATTCATAAGAAGATTCCTCCTTCAATAATAAACGATAATTAATTTCGTTGAATCTGGATTTTTCCCAACCAAGTCTCTATTTAGAACCATCATCTGGTTATTTATAAAACTGGCTTATTGTCCTGGATGCAGGCACATTTTTGAATGATTCTTCCCTCGCATACAATGTTGCCAGTAATAAACACATTGAGGGAGAATTTTCAAAAGGTTCTCAGGATGAACATGTGCAAATTCACACACGTCTGACTCAAAGTAAGAGATTGAAATCAGCCTGTATATATTGCTCGTAACACGTGTTGTTCTCGAGTAGATAAGCCGACAACTTTTTGACCTTCATAACGGTAGTACCTAATTTTTATTGAATAGATTAAGCGTGGCCAGGTGCCATTTACCTATATATTGTTATCATCATTCGTGATTACGATTTTGAACCTGATTCTCCTTCATCATGGATTCTCGAAATTTACTAATTAGCACTTCGAAACACTGATTTTTCTTACAGTTTTCTCTTTTATCGTATCGTGTGAAATTTGTGAGCGGTAGGAAAAATTGTGTTTGAGATCTAGCTTTTGTCGAGGAAATTGCACAATTTTATGAATATTCTGTAAACGATACTCTTGATACTCAAGTTTTCGTGAAATCTGAAGAAAGTAGAAAAAAAATCTATGCTCTCATTACACACAGATTGTACGTCTGTTGAAAACAAAGAGTTATTGCAGAAAGAGCATTGAGAATATTCGATCTGAAGTGGGCGTTGATATTCTGTGCTCGAACATAGTGCTTATGGTCATTTGCAGTCTTGGAACATAGATACCCTTGCATCTTGCCTCCATATAATAATAACCATAGACACAGAGACTCTATGTCTATGATAGTAACATTCAAGTATACCAGCTATAGAACGCCACTGTGTTCTATGATTTGGAAAATAGTCTAGCCGGTCAATGAATTACCCATGAAATCGACGTTGCGCTTATCAGCCCATAAATAAAATGTATGTATAATTGATAATCTATTGTTAATTGTACAAGCGCTGCCACCGATAAACAATTAGCATGAATTAACGTGGGAGACAAGACCATGTCAAAAAGAAAACTTGGCAACCGGGCGCAATCTGACTATCTCTGTGGCCAATTCGAAAATAAACCTATTTCTGTTCCAGGTAACATTATTACGATAAGCACCACAGAACGAGTCAGGAGGATCTCTCGCAAGTACTCTATCGACAATGTGTTCAGCTGACTTCGATTCGATTTGTTTAAATTGTGCCAAGTGTCGTACTTAATGGGACTGATTGAAAGGCAGTGCGCGGATAAACTGGATGTATGTGAAACGTTGCTTTTGAACGATAGTGCGTGTGTTTTGGTATTTAGTGATAGTCGACGAGTAATTAAATGAATAACGGCAAGAAGATGAAGTCCAAATCGAAAGGGTTGAAATATATGTTCTCTGGGACTTGGCCGCAAGTTCTAGCAGTTTTGAGCTGTAAGTATTGACTTTAAATTTGCCATTTCTATCTTTTCGTTGAAAAATATTGCCAAGTAGAAAATTCTGTGCTTTTGAAAAATCGATTCATTTTATCCACCCCTTAATATATTTTTTTCTGTGATTCCGATCTTTGGAAGGTTTCATCGAAAAGTATATCAAAGAGTTTCATCTCGATAATCTTTGGTTTCATTCTTATCTATGACTGGTACTCAGACTGAAGACATAGGGGAAAGGGGAGTGAATATTTAATTTTATATCTCTGTTCTACAATTTGGATGCTAAAGGAATATTTTCTCCAACAAAGAATAGTGAATGCATAAAACTATCGATGATGAAGAACCTATTGTAAGGTTTATTCGACTTTTTTCATCATTTGGGATTATTTTTCATTATGGAGAGAAAACTACAAAACGATGGAAATAAAGCATACAGTTATAATGAAGCTAGGATAATTTACTATTCTTGCAGTATTTAACTAATTAAAATTCAGATAGAAAGTATTTAAATAGCAGTGTAAACTAAGTTGAGGTTAGGTCATTTTAGGTAATCGATCATTCAACTCGCTGGGATCTCATGCATTTTTGTGGTTCGCTGTTTCCTTATCGGTGAACCGACATAAATCGTCATAGATAATTTGTTTGCCTACCCGGCAGCCTCATGCATGTTATGTGACGTTATCACGTCACAACACCTGTGGAATAAACGTGTATAATGTCCGTCAATTTATCACAGAAACAGGGGTTGGACCGGAAACTCTATGCATAAAAAGTAGGGGTTCCAAGGAATATCCGATAGAGTGCAAACATATCGTTGGAAACGTTAACTAAAGCAGTGCCAATGTTTGTCTTTGGAATTTTCGATTATTATTAGTTTTTCGCGCTTTGGCGCGGAGTCAACAAACATGGGACTGCCGAAGGCGGATATGTACAGGTGGTCTTTCGTATGTGTCAGCATTCCTTCGAATGAGTCAGTGGCGGGTCGGAGAAAGGGGATAAAGGTTCGCGAAGAAAATATATCGATCAATTGAAAACATTCGAATAGATTTCTCCCATCTTTCATAGTATCGAAGTTCTGAGTAAAATAAAGTCCGTACAAGGGCTGTCCTAGGTTGAATTTCTGGGGAGGGGTGTTAAAAAGGTTGAATTTCTGGACGGGGAGTTGAGAAGATTGCATTTGAAGGGCGTGAGTAATGAAGGCTGAAATTCTGGAAGGGGAATTCAAAGATGATTTTCTGTTTGTATCTGAGACACTCTGGTTGTTGAGATGGGGCCAAGTATAGGGTACTTTTGAATTTTTTCTCTACCCACCACGTTTTTCCCATAGAAAAATCAGTCTGTACATGTTAACTTTGAAAAGGAAAATAAAAAAGTGTTATAAAGTTTAATTAAAAAACTTCTTTTGGAATGTAAATGAAAATTACAGACGCCCATGAACGTTAAAAGGAATTAACTCTTTCCAAACTTCCTCACATTGTTTTGATCGTTGGCTATTAACTATTGTACGTATTATCTATTGTTGAATTCAACTGATTAGGCAGAATTATGAGTGATGAGTAGGAATGAATAATGTAGCTTGGATTTCTATGAAAATTAGATAATCGTTGATTATTTGCTTCGAGTGTTAAGCAGCTATAAAATTGGGTTGGTATTTAGATACATAACAATGTTCGAACATGGGGGTCCTATATTTTATGAGTGTAATTATCCCATTATACCTCACTTTCCCAAAGAAGTCCACTTTGGGTCTTCAAACTGCCTATGATTCATTTTCGAGACCTAAACGTCGTCCTAAAATAGAGTAATTACCTTGGAAATCATGATTCACACGAGAAGGGTTCCTCAGATGAAGAAATTTAAACGCTCCTCTAATGGCCACTCAACAATAAACTTTGCAGAAACCTGAAAACGTTCAGGTCTAGACAATTCCTATTGTTTCCACCCTCTCAAATCTTACTGAATCCTACGTTAGTGAATTTCACTTTCCCAGAACTTGCTACGAAGCTAATAAAAAAAATGTTGTAAGATCCTTGAAAGTTTTCACATTTAGAAACGTATCAAATCCTTCATGATATTGTGCTTTTCTTTTTTGTTTCAATTTCGATAGAAAATCATGCATGAAATCAACAGGAAACTGTTCTAACGATCATAATGCTCTGGAAAAAAGGTTAGGCACATCAATTTGAGGAAGTTATTCAAAGGAAACATTGAGTTTCTTTAAATCACGTGATTATAACAAAACACAATAATTCTGGTGGCAGAGACCTTGAACAATAGCAATAATATGACCGGACTAGCATAAGTCGAATTCTTCTTTGAGAAACATCGCCTTAAAAAGGAATGGGGCGTTTAAAAATGTCCAAATTGTTCCACTTTCTAGCATATTTGTTACGCCACTGTCACGCAATAATCTGGGATAGAATTCCGATGAGGCAGACACTGATAAAAGCGCTGTTTCATCTCAAACTTCTTCCTGAAAGCCTTCCATATACGTGATCCTCGATCAAGCCCACGTATGGAATACAGAAAATGGCCTGAAAAACATTTCGACGCGAAAAAAAGCGTATGTAAAATACTCGATAATTCCCACAAGAAAACATTATCTGTTTTTTCCTTCTCGGGTTTATCACATTTAAAATTGAAGTGTTTTCCCGGAAACTACTGATGAAATTTGATACCAAAATTTAATAGGAACATCACCGAACACTTTTTTACACTTTCATCGATATTTACCCATCCCTACAGATCACAGAAACAAGATGTGTTTCTGTAATCTGTGCCAATCCCCGTCTGCGAGGGTTGTCATACTTGAAATCATCGATATCGATTCTCGGGCATAGATTTTCCACGTCAGGAGTTCGTACCGGTTCTATGCAGTTTGAAGCGATGGCCATGATGCAATTTTTCATCGAGATTATGTCCTCTTATCGCTGTTCGTCGGGAATTCCATGGTCAGAGATAAGTGGATATTTCTGAGAGAAATTGTCCATATAAAACTACAGGGGCATATGGAAAAATAATTGGATTAATAGTTAGATTGAGAATAAGATTAGACAGTGTGACCATATCCAAGCATAGAATGTCAACCTTCCTAAATCCATAGACCATTCGACGAAAAATTGATTGCTGTGAACTAATTGAACGGAATTTTTTCCAGGTACAGTCAGCGCCATTGGCGACGGCATGCAGTACGGTTGGTCGGCGCCAATCATCCCCATCTTAGAGAGGCCGGACAGCCCGGTGAAGATAACCGAAACGGACAAAGACTGGATCGAAAACATCTACCTGATGGGCGGCATCTTCGGCGTCCCCATCACGATCTACCTGGTCGACAAGATAGGCAGGAAGTACTCCGTCATAGCGGCTGGACTTCTCAACCTCGCCGCCTGGATTTTGACAGCCATAGCGTCCAAGTCCACCCTGCTCCTCATCGCCAGGTTCATGACGGGAATCGCCGGCGACGTGGCCTTCGTAGCAGCCCCCATGTACATCGCAGAGATCGCCGACCAAAAGATCAGGGGGTTCCTTGCGACCCTCATCTACACCATGATGCTCGTGGGGATCTTCTTGATTTACGCCATAGGGCCGTACGTGTCAGTGTTCGTGAGTTCTTGCGTCGGTGCATCGTTCCTCATCATCCAACTGTTGACCTTCCCGTTCATGCCGGAAACGCCCTATTACTACCTCTGCAAAGGGAAATTCGAGAAAGCTCGAAGATCGTTGGTACGACTCAGAGTCAACCCGGATGTCGACAAGGAAATGGGAGAGATGAAGGCTGCTATTGAGAGACAGAAGAGTGAAAGTGGAAGACCTCAAGACCTCATAATGGAGAAGAGCAACCGAAAAGCTGTCATCATCATGGTGGTTCTAAACGGCGCGCAACATCTCAGCAGCATAAGCGTGATGCTGATGAACATGCATATGATCTTGAGCTCCGCCGGTTCCATCTACATTGAGACAAACTACGCGGCCATGCTCTTCTCTGCATTAATGATGGTAGCGGCCATTGTCGCCGGTTTGGTCTGCGACAGGTTCGGCAGGAAGATCCTGCTGATATCTTCCAGCATCTTAACAGGCGCCGTGCTCTTAACCCTGGCCATATTCTTCCATCTCAAACAGACCGGTTTCGACGTGGATTCCGTCAGTTGGATTCCGGTATTCTGCGTGTTGAGCTACGCCCTGTTCTTCAAGTTCGGCCTGGGCATCATACCGATAGTACTTACAGCGGAACTGTTTCCGGCGAAAGTGAAGGCTATGGGGATGTCCATAGCGGACGCCCTGTATCTCACCTGGGCCCTGATCTCCGTCTATCTCTTCCTTTACACCTCTCGTGCTTTCGGCATGGCAGTACCCTTCTACATATTCGCCTTTTGCGCCTTCGGTTCAGCCGCTTTTTGCGCCTGGGTAGTTCCAGAGACCAAAGGTAGGACGTTGGAGGAGATCCAGATGATTCTGAAGGGCATTCCGGTGACGCGAGCTAGCCTCGAGCTTATCGAGATGTCGAAGAGCAAGCAGAGCAATTTGAACAACAAAGAAGCGTCACCGGAGAGCGTCGCTTTCTTGGAAGAAGCATAGAAGACTTATATGAGTAGTTAATTTGTACCATACCCATAGAAAATGTTGCTAAACTCGAACTACCACAGATTATGTTGGATTTTTTTCGGTGTTCTCTATTCCACGGAAATGGGTGAATTGAACGGGAGTCTAAACACGTGCTCCGAATAAAATCGAACACAATTATGGAACTCTTCCCAAACGACTAAAATAATTAGTCCCTATTCGATACGGACACTTGAAAACCAAAGACTGCAGTCTTCTCGACAAATTAGGAAACTCGTAAGTGATTAATGAAGGACTGAAGATGGAAACTCGTTTACGCAACTTTTCCTCATTAAAAAACAAAGGGAAAACGAATCGCGCCCTTTTTTCTACAGTAATTTAACATTCATTCGCGTATCGAGTTAACCCGCAGCTCTTTTCGTTCAGCGCCCAAGTTTTAAAGTTTTCCGCAAAGTCGATTGACACAAATTGTTTCGAAACGGCCTCAAAAACGTTCTTCCAACTTCAATTTACGCTTTAGAAATGGATTTTTAGCGCACAGGCCTGATATTATTGTGAATTCGATGGATTGGAATTTCTTTCCAGACCTAACCTCGAAAGGTATCTGTCAAATGTCAAAATTTTCATCATAGAATATTGTAAATCCGTTAGGTTATCGCAGTTTAGTCTGTGCTCTCTGATCACAGAATCAAAATCTTGATTAAACTTATGCTTCCTAGAACGAAGTGCCTACACTTACTTAGACCCAAATTTTCGAACTCACTGGTAGAAAATTTTAAGTTACTTAATTAAAGTATGATGTGAGATTACTATTTTCTCAATTGTTGTTGAAATGACTGAATTGATAATCTTGATTTATATCTTGGCGAGTTTTTCATCTTACATATAGTATTATGACACGATTTTGAATGAAGTATTAGGATACTTATGAGCCATATTATTTTATTGTAGTTGAACCTCTGAATATAGTCTGAGAATATAACAATTATTGGTAACTCTGTAGCTAACTTACATTTTTCTCTGGTTCTTTTATTGAATTGCTTGTAAATAAAATATACACAATGTACCATAAGATACTGATATGTTGCATTTGAGTAGGCATAAACTATGAAAAACTAATATTTCTGAGGAGTCTCCTCGTCGGTTTTTCAAAGTTTCGTACTCTCGAATTTGATAGTTTTTTTTTTTAATTACGATCATTTCTTATTTTAATGTTCAAATTTTACTATGTGATCATTCAATGAACACTTATTGTGATAGAATATTGTATTCATCCCCTGAATAAATTATCTTGTTTTTTATGTTATTTGTTTCTGTTATTTTTACCATATTTTTGATATCCTAGACTGAATAGAAAAATGGAATCAGTTATGAAGCGGTAAGTTATCTGAAAAGAACAAACGAAACGTGTATTTCGAGAGGAAATTAATGCCAACATTACGGAAAAATCGAGTAGCCATAAAAATTCTCCTTCTAGACCACTAAAAATCGTAGAATGAAAAATCCTAGCCCATAAAAGTTTATCTATCCATACCTTCTGCATAAGGCCATATTCAAATAGCCTGTCAGAATACCAATTCTTCGACCATACATAGTTTTTGGTGGATGCGCAAATTGTTCTTTCTAACAATTGTCATTTTTGGTGGATGCTTTACACGGTTCAATTGCAAATTTTACTTCAATCATACTAATCCCTTGTTTCCGTAGTTAAATACGACATGGAAAAGAACTGGAACCAGGATTTAGTTTGTCCCTCACGATTTCTAGTTACAGTATATAATACGATGACGTTATACCAGGTATCAAGCATGAATTTTCCATAACATGCTTGAATGTCTTATGAATTTTTGATAATCTCACAATAGGATAATTATTACCACCAGTGGTACAATTCGAATATAACATAATTTATGTTCAAACACGGTGAAGAAGGTGAAACATTTTTTTAAACGTAGTGCTCAGCTTCTACTGTACTGCGTGTGGTTTTTCTGTCAGTTTCGATCAAAACTGTCTCTAGCTAGCGTAGGGAAAGCATCTCTTAGTTTTTTTCTGACAAGTTTATTGAAGTATATGGAAAATCACGATATAGGTTACTTATTTTCAACCTGGTACAAGCTAGGCACTCATTCACAGTCTGCAAACTTCCATAGCGAACGAATTGTTTTTTCAGCTCGTTATTTTGTGAAGCATCAGCCCTAAATCACTAGGTTTCCAAGGAAAAATACCCGGAAAAAACATTTAATTAACCAATTTGGACCCCTTTCAAAGGGATGCCCCATCAGATAAAATCGTTATTACACAATCACTTCATTATCTACCACCGCGTCATCTTACCCTGCGTCAATTTCCATAATTAACCAACCTTTTATCATTTTTCAAAGCCGGATGAGATGGCTTCACCCACGGAAAAAGGGATGTTACAGCTTCTTGAAAAGATTCTATGGCCTGTTTTGCAAGATGGGAGCTAACACAATGTGATTACCGCTAATTGGTCAATGGAGGAATATTCGATCTCACGAATTCATCTTTAAACGAGTTCTTCGCAAAATAAAGGTAGATTTAGAAGAAATTCAGTTTGTTTTTCTTTCAAAAAGAAGAAAGTGATTGTCAATATTCTCAATAAATGACAGATAGATTGAAACTAAGTTATGATCATAGATTAATCTATGGTTTTGATACTCCTAATTGTCCTAATAATATGTCTGAGGTATTTCTTTTGTACGAGAAACTTCGATATGTTCAAGTTCCCCAACTATGCCCGAGAAATTCTAGAGATTGGGAGATGATCCAACATCATAACCCGCAGTATGCCTTCTTGATCCGCTCCTAATCGAAAAGTCAAACGAAGGTTACCATCCAGAAGGAAAATTTCGGAAGTTTTCCCACATCCCAAGGCAAAATTCAGATCCTTATTGGATTATTCATGAAACTCGAATTACTTCCTTCATTGATTCTAATCTCGGCGAAAAAACGTAAAAAAGTTACACGCGTGCCGCAATATTGAGGCACGTGTATCGCATGCCGAGGAAGTTTCACCATAATGACTTATTAAGCACGCCCTGTTTGCATATACAGGTGTCATATGGAAATATAAAGCCATAAAAGGAAATTGAACCATAGAGGAATAATTCTGTGGAATATTCGTAGACGATAGAATTTTCACATTTGATTGAGGTCGGAAATAACTGTAGGGGTTAGTTTTTTCCATTTTTTTCACATATTTCCTATTGGGAAACATTTCAGCTGTCCTGTATCGAAAACACAAGTCCAGGCAGTGTGTGTATCATCTGCACGACAATCCTTACAATTTAGCAGCAACAAGGAACAACACTATCTCGGTTGGCGCAGTTTTATCAGCAAGAATTCAAGAATCAATCAATTCGAACTGATCTACAATGTTCTGCATTGGTCGGAACGACAGAAACAGATATTATAAATTCGATACGAAAGGAGCAGGGAATCGCTGATGGTGTCAGTACTTTTGCGATGTCTGTCCAACGAAATCCTGTTTGATTTTTCGATTGATGTGTCTGTGCTATAGATAATGGGTGGTAACAAATCAGAGGACAAGGGGCTGGGGTACATGTTTTCCGGAACACTACCCCAGGTTCTGGTAGTGTTGAGCTGTGAGTCTCCCATTTTTTTTATTTGTCGACTGTTGCAAAAAAGTGAATGGTTTTTTCGATGAAACTTCCTCAATGAGAGAGATTTCAAATTGTTTTTTCACGAATATTTCATCCTTCCTCGAATTTTACTGTCAATCTCAAGGAAAAAACTTTGTTTCATCTAAATGTGAGCATATAAAATGAAATTATTTAATGAAGAGTTGCGAAAAATTTTGGAGGGAGCTTACTCGTCAAAAAATAGTGTAGGTTTTTCATATATTTTTCTTCGAGCTTAGGTAAAGGACCCTGAAAAGCAATTCAAAATTGAAAGGCAAAAGAAACAAATTGGTGATGTTCGAAGATAGAAAAAAGCCTATAAATCTCACGATACGTACCTGTTGATAATTTTTTTTCTCGAAAACCGTTACTTTTAGCGGGAAATTACAAGAGACCTTATTTGTTCAAAATGAATCAAGCTATAAAAAATTTATTTTTAAATGGTGTAATATGAATAAGGAAAAACGTAACGACATAGAATGTCTGCTTAGTTTCATTCCTGTCAGTTTTCTGGTTTCTAAGATTGTATATTGCTTCTTTAGAGAGCTGTTTCTAAGTAGTACTGCTCGAAGAAGTTATATGAAAGACCCACACTATTTTTTGACAAGGAGTCAATGTTATCCTGTAACATAGTGTGAAAATAGCAGTTTGTTATGAATCCACCCTGATTTCAGGTACAGTGAGTACGATAGCAGATGGCATGTCTTTCGGTTGGTCTGCCCCCATGCTCCCCTACTTCGACACACCAGGTGCCCCCTTCCAACTCACAGACAGCCAGAAGGGATGGCTGGAGAACATCTACCTCCTAGGCGGAATCTGCGGTATACCCTGCACCCTCTACATCGTCGACAGAATCGGAAGAAAACATTCGATCCTCATGGCCGGCATGGTGAATCTGATAGCCTGGATACTGATAGCCATCGCGAAAGGCCCCAACTCCCTACTAGTAGCCAGATTCATGATAGGACTGGCTGGCGACGTCGCCTTCGTCGCGACGCCCATGTATATCGCGGAAATTGCTGACCAAAAGATCAGGGGATTCTTATCCTCGCTAATCTACACCATGCTGTTGGTCGGAATCCTCCTGATCTACATCATCGGTCCTTACGTCTCTATATTCAGCTCCGCTTGTGTGGCTTGCACCTTTTTGATCCTCCAATTGGTGACGTTCACCTTCATGCCAGAATCACCTTATTACCACCTTACCAAAGGACGTTATCAGGAGGCTAGACGTAGCTTGAAACGTCTCAGAACAAGGGTAGATATCGAGGAAGAATTGACGGAGATCAGCGATGGGATCAAACGACAAAACACGAAGAGAGGAAGACCTCTGGATATCTTCACTGGAAAAACCAACAGAAGAGCAGCTTTCATCATGATAATACTGAACGCGTCCCAACATCTCAGCGGTTACACGGCTATGATGATGAATATGCACATCATTTTAGCTACCGCAGATTCCATATACATCGAGACCAACTACGCTGCCATGATTTTTTGTACCCTGATGATGGCAGCAGCCTTGACAGCTGGTCTGTTTTGCGATAGGTTCGGCAGGAAGATCCTCCTGACCATTTCCAGCGTTTCTTCGGGGTTGGTACTGTTCATTCTTGCCGTTTTTCTCCACGTTAAACATCTGGGTTACGATGTTAGGGCGATGAGTTGGATACCTATATTTTGCGTTTTCTCTTACGCCCTCGTTTTCAAGATAGGTCTAGGGGTAATTCCCATAGTTTTGACGGCTGAACTATTTTCTGCAAACGTTAAGGCTGTGGGTATGTGTATGGCCGATGGTTTTTACATAGGTTGGGCAATCCTATCCGTACATATCTTTTTTTATTTCAATTCTTACGCCATGTTTTTGCCGTTTTATATATACGCAACCTGCGCGCTTTTAACTGCTTTTTACTGTGTTTTCTTCGTACCAGAAACGAAAGGTAAGACTCTGGATGAGATACAGATGATTCTGAGAGGTGTTCCAGTGTCCAAAGAGGGTCAGGAACAGAGTTCTACGGATAAAGTATGATATTAAATGATGTGATAAAGACTTTTATAGTGAATTGAATACTTTGAGATTGAACTGATACCAAAAATACTTGAATTTTATGTGCATCGTTACTGTATGGGAAAACTGAGTTTCCCAAAATATGTATGTGATCGAAAAAATAAATACGTAAAGTCGAACTCTATCTTTTCATCAAACGAAAATTCCTGAGAATATCAGAGAGTTGCCTGTCGAAACAGCATTCTTGACACAGAAATTCTTTCGCAATCGTTCATTTATGATTCGAATAGCGTGAAAATCCAGCGATGTTTGTTGTGGATTAAAGGAATTATCACTGACTCATGGAAACATTCACCTCCCAGGTCCATCTCTAAACTTTGCGTTATCTGGTGAGTTTGGGATTAATTTCACGAAAATCAACAACTGACCCTAGTAGACTCGAGGTTGTTATCATTAGCTACGCAAGGGTCATGGCAAAATGATACCAGATGTTTCTGATACCACTTGGAGTATTTTATCGACAAACCTTTCTCAGGAAATGTAGTGAAATGAATTTCACCAATACTTCTATTGGTTCTTTCCATTGTACCCTAAAGCACACGATTAATTTGAATTGATGAAGAGAGTAGCTGTCAAAAAGACTATAGACTTTTGTCAGTTGACGTTTTATGTTGAAAGTAAGGAGTGTTTCTTGTAAAACATAAGCAGAGGACATATAAATGGGGCACCATACATATGTGATATCTACTAGAGCACAGAGAAAATCTCAACTAACACTGTTTAAGCCTAGCGTAATTTTTTTTAATTACTCAACGATCTGTACATACTGTACATACTGTATAGTATTCGTCGATTAGACCACTCAGAAATCCGCTAATCACCGAATGCACAAACGACGATCCTCTATCGTTTCCTCTAGCTGAACGATAGCTTTTTACCATGAGAACCGGCAACATCGCCCATCGCTATTTTATTGAAAGCGAGATCGTTATAGCAAATTCAAAAATGAGCGCACTCCAGATTATTCCGGGAGGTAGAAAAGATCCCTCTCGATAAAAAAGTCTGAGAGAGTTCGCCTACCTGACGTTTTCGCGAGTAACGATGACAAGTGCCAAGTAATGTGAACGAAATATAAATAAATCTCGATTTGGAAGTTGATCAGAGACTAAAGTCGACAGTTCAGGTGGAAAAATGGAAAACGAAAAGCAGGGTTTGAGGTACATGTTTTCCGGAACGTACCCCCAGATTCTGGCCGTGTTGAGCTGTAAGTAAAGAGTCATAGAATAACTAACTTCTTTTTTTTTCAAGAAAATGGCTGGATTTGAATAACTCATAGAGAATGGTTGAAGCATTTTCATCAGTAGGTTTCCTTATGTGTTCAGTTTTCTGATGATATTTTTGTATAGGTGTCTTCACTTCGTATTCCATCAGATTTCTTTCATTGTTTTTGCGAAACATATCCCTGATTTGCATTCAACCCAGGTCATTTTATGTGTAAAATACCATGAAATACTTACCTACATGTGAAATTAAAACGATTGCATGAAAAATTGGGGATTCAACCAAACATGATGTTAAATGCATTCAAGCTTTTATTATTGAAAGAGAATGATTGTCCATAAACTTCTATTTTTAGCATATTCACAGTCAATTTTCACCTTCCAATCAGCTCAAAAAAATCGATTAATTTAATTATTCTCGCTGTCGATTGAAAACTTTCAATGGACATATTACAGTGTTATCAACGTGAATTTAATGATGTATTCTAACTTTTATGCACTAGATAAACTGATAAGGTATCTGAGTCACATCACAATCGGCGGATTTTAGTGATGTACCCACCTACCCACTTCTTAAACTCTTAGAATAATCCCTTTGATCTATTTCCTTCGACAAATATCCTAGTTTCGAAATAAAAGTATAACTTGGGACTTACAATGTGGTCTCGCTCTTTTCTGCTAAAACGACAATAAGATAATCGTATAATTTTATCATTCTAAACACAGATATGGAGTTCATGAATTTAAATTGGCTACGGGCGATCGAAACCTGTTAGCCGATCTGCAGAATTGGTATCATTGACCTCTTCCCTCGCTTTTTCTATTTTGTTGCACCTATTTCGCAAACACAGTGAGCCCGGAGAAGTTTTGCACACTTTATTCGATGGAGAAATTTTTGGTTTATCATTTTGGAACGTAAGGCATGAAAAAACCACTATCTTGAAACTTTTCTGTTGAGTTTTGGAGCATGAAGCTTCCAAAAGATCTACAACAAAATTGGTCCAAATATTTTTGATGGCAAACTGCCAGAGACAAACCAATGATTTGGGAAAATGAATATCATCAAATTCCTTTCAATCTCTTTTGAATTTTGATAATCAGTTTTCGATTCGGCTTTGTAAAAAAAAATTAACGCAGAAAACCCTAGTTCGATCATAATATATTCAATTTTCCCAGGAAATATACGTAAGAAACAATTCTTATTTTTTTTATTTCCTCGAATTCACCCATATTATAATAATTGAGGTCGTAATGATCAAATATGTAAATAGAGTCATATTCTGGGTCCCAAATATCTTTCGAGGTTGCTCTTGATTGCTCGTTACCAAAGATTCATCGCAATAAATTCGGTCAATCGAATAATTACGACCTCATCAATTAAAATCCTTCATTGGGAAGATAAAAGGCTGTTTTGATGAAGCGTAGGCGAAGTGTGACACGAATTGATTGTCTAAATTGCGAAGAATCGTTTGCTTCGATAAATCCAGGGACGTAACCAATTAATCTAGATGCCTGCATATTAAGCTTGGGGACATTGATGGAAGAAATGAATGGGCAAAGGAATGGCTTGATTTCTTATCAATTCTTCTGAGATTATCATGATATATTATAACAGGAAAGTTGGTACAAGAAAACATTCTATTATTTCGAAAATTTTCCTCCTGTATTCTATCAGGGTGGAGTAGACTTGGTGGTTCAAATGTTCGCTAGTTCATTTCATATTTATGGAAACCTGGAGCATAAATCTATGTTCCAAGTATGGAAAAACAGCTTTTGAGGAATGGGAGAATTTCTGCTCGACATTTCCATTCTGAACATCGCTTGCAGATAGTAAATATTGATCTTATGAATATGAAAAGAAACCTCTACAAACAGGATTTTCGTTTTTCACGTAACAGAATCCAACGAACCAACCCATGATCCAAATCGCCCATGTCCTTGCATATTACCTAATACCTTCTTTACATTGTATTACGCCTCATTAACACAAGCCCAACATTGTTGAGAAACCATCCATGTGAACAATTCCGGGCATAAAAAATGTAATCGCTTTTTAAACGTATCAGCTTGTGCTTTTACGTGAATCATTTTTACCTTCTTCTCAGATTCGTTTAATGACTTGGTTCGATGTAGGATTTGGCATTGACCGACGTTGACAAGTCTCAGCGATTTTACCCAAAAAAGTGGAAATATGATAGACCCCCCACTGGTCATGTATGGAAATAGGTAAATGTTATGTACTCAAGGTCTTGAGAATTTAAATTCCAATTAAACGTATTTTCAGTCTCATTATTGAAGGTAAAGGATATTATTCGTTATATCAACGTGTATGGTAATTTCGACAGTGGCGTACCAATTGTGAATTGATGTAGGATCCAAGAGAATTTTGCTGAGTTGATTTTTGTATCTGCCTTTTGATTCACACCCAACTTATTCGAACAAAGATAATAGTGAAAGATTGTCGACACTCTTTAAACTTTTGATTTTTCACCAGGTACAACCAGCGCCATATCCGATGGCATGTCATACGGTTGGTCAGCTCCCATCATACCGAAGCTGGAAGCCCCAGATTCCCCCATAAAAATCTCGGATACCGACAAGGATAACCTGGAGAACGTCTACCTACTCGGCGCCATTTTTGGAGTTCCCGTAACAGTATTTCTAGTGGACAAAATAGGCAGAAAATTCACCATACTCACCGCAGGACTCATAAATTTGGCAGCGTGGTTGATTATAGCTGTTGCGAACACAGCTACGTGGATAATGGTGGCTAGGTTCATGGTTGGGACAGCTGGTGACGTGGCGTTCATTGCTGCGCCCATGTATATTGCCGAAATAGCCGACCAGAAGATCAGAGGTTTCTTATCATCGCTCATCTTCACTATGATGCTCATAGGAATACTCCTGATGTACGTTATAGGTCCCTATGTTTCCATCATGACATCGTCTTGCGTTGGAGCCTTCTTCTTGGCTGTACAAATCATCACCTTCTCTTTCATGCCTGAATCACCCTATTATTACTTATGCAAAGGTAAATATGGAAGCGCAAAACGTTCTTTAGAAAGACTAAGGGTCAATCCAAACATCGAAAAAGAAATGTCAGAGATGAAGACTGCAATAGAGAGGCAGAAATCAGAGAGTGGAAAGTTTAAGGATCTTTTTGTTGGGCTTAACAACCGAAAAGCTTTGACCATCATGGTGATACTGAACGGGGCTCAACATTTCAGCGCCTACAGCGTCATCATGATGAATATGCACATGATTTTGGGCGCCGCAAGTTCAATTTACATCGAAACCAACTACACAGCAATGATTTTCGCGTTGTTCATGATGGTGGCAGCGTTTTTAGCTGGATTGGTTTGCGATAAGTTCGGGAGGAAGATTCTTCTTACCATCTCCAGTTTCCTCACCAGCGTAGTCTTGGCGATTCTGGCGGTTTTTCTACATTTGAAACACCTTGGCTACAACGTGGATGGCATAAGTTGGATACCGATAGTCTGCGTTCTTGCCTATGCTCTAGTTTTCAAAATAGGCTTAGGACTTCTACCCATTGTACTCACTGCAGAACTGTTCTCAGCCAACGTGAAGGCCATGGGTATGTGCCTGGCGGATGCCTTTTACATAGCGTGGGCTATGTTATCTGTGTACGTCTTCTTCTGGACGTCTAGGTCCTTTGGAATGTACTTCCCTTTCTACATTTTCGCAGCTTGTGCATTCCTGACCTCTGTTTATTGTTTGTTGAGCGTTCCGGAGACCAAAGGAAAGACTTTGGAAGAAATCCAGATGATGCTTAAGGGTATCACTCCACCACCGAAGAGCGTTGAGATGGGGGAAATGAAGAAGAATGCTTATCCAGAATCTGTGGCTTTCCTATCGGAGTGAAGATAGGTATTTTTAGGGATATTTCAAGAAAACATTCCGAATGTGTACTTTTTTATTCAGGAAAAAAGGCATGTGTTGAATTTTTGACAGTATATTACTATAAGATGTATTTTTATTGTAAATTAATTTTATTGTTAGATGAATGATGGGAATTGTTGATTCCATGACATTTGAAAAGTTTTGATACGTTTTTCAAGTACAGTACAAGGACTTGTAGTCTCAAGGTCTTGATAAAGGACATTACAGTCCCCTTTATATCCACCAGTGATATACTAGAGATACACCACTGTGATGACATTATAGGTACCTACGTGAAACAATTGAAATTGTGCTTGTTATTACACGAATGTATTTTTTAGTGCTTTAAGTTGTGATAATAACCATTTATCTTAATTTTATGCAATATGGTTTATCGTAGGTAGCGATAATTCCTACACCAATTGTTACGAAAATATTTTAGTGATCAATGCAATAAACTCAGTTCGATATTTATGTTTTTTTCTGATACTATCGATAAATGTTTTGGTGACGATGATTCGTACAAATACAGTTTCTACGAATACCTACCACGATGCATACCAATTTGAAGACCTAGTCTTTTCCATTCAGGGCAAAGTTGAGAATCATTGCAGCTAGGTTTTTAAAAGGATGGAATGGGCGTCTACAAAACGTGATAATATTCAATTCAATATAACCTTTTCGCAACAAATTGCACAATTCTCGGTTTACTGAGGTCGTAATAACTATATCGATTCTTCCTGTCGTGAGGCAGAGGGTTAGGGTGGAAACACTATCGACATATCCTATTTAAAATAGCCGTCTGCGAGAAAATTGCCCTTTTAGATGCGTTCTTTCGAGAATCTTTTAGCGACGACATTAACCAAATGGTCCATAAAAATTTATTTCGTGTGATCCAGTCGTATAGATGGATCCAGAATGGTGCATTTGATGACTTGGACAATGTGTCAAGATGGGAGAGGTAAATTGGTGAATTTTCGAAGAATTGATTGTATTCTGGTCATCATAGGGTTCATGAGGATTCTTAACATTAACTCAATTCCGAATGAATTATAATTTCGATCGAGCAACTCGGAGATTAAAATAGACATGCTTGCTTAGCTTTCCACATTTCCAGAAATTCACCGAATTACCAAAGTTATTCTAACTCGTGAAATGATTCAAACGGCGACCTATTACAGCCCTTCAGCATCCCCTTACAGACCCAATAATGAGCGCGAAACTTTGACTCCGGCTCGGAGGGCCAACTATAGGATTAAGTTCGACTGTAATACGGACTTTGAATCAGTCGCGTCTGAAACTTACCAGAGACGTTTTCTTTGAAGTAGGTTTATCATAGCCGTTGATCATTAGGCCACCACGAAGAGAAGCTTTCTACAGAGTAATAAACCCTCGACAAAACACTTTTTATATGAAATGAAACTAATTATGACAAACAATCTACAAAACTACAATTATTAGACAGTGGATATACCGCAATTTTTATACGACTCTCAATTTTCTCGAATTTCCTAAGTTGGTTCAAAGCTATCCCCCTCAACGGATGAATCAGAGACAGACTAAGGTATTTGAGGGTCCTAGGCTGGAAGTAAATTTCAGAGCTCGATCTTTGCTAAGTAGAAGGATGAATCGAGATGAATACATATTTAATTTTCAATCATCATTGATAAAATAATGGAAGTGAAGCTCAATTTGTGTAACAGTTATCGAAATGGTTCATGAAATTCACGAAAAACTAGAAATACTGATGATTTTTGACAACGATTACACAGATGATCGTTCGTGAGTAGTCCAGATATGGGAAAGTCAAACCCTCCTGTCAGTGTCAGATCCGAAATGTTGTAAAATCCCTGTCGCAAATGCCCACCACTTGCCACAAAGACCCCGCAGGCTTCAAATGCGCGAAGGAGAAACTATCACCGCAGAAATCGACAGAGGCGGAACTATGGCTGAACATGATGACCAGCATGCTGAACTTCGCCATGGCTTCCACGACCCTCATGAAGAGCATCCAGAACAGGGTGGAGGTGACCAAGAAGCTAGAGGACGAGGCTAGGGCCATGAGGGCTGCGGAGTTCTTCAGGCAGGAGCTGGCCAAGTCGATGCCCAACGACGCTTCTGAAGATTTCTCCCTGAGATCCGAACCGGTTAGGGAGGATACTTGCGGGGAACACACCTGCACCCTACTCTTCAGAAAAAAAGAACCGGACGAGTGTGGACCTAGTTGTGACGGGAAGAAGTCTGCAGGACCCAAAAAGTGAGTGAATTCATCAGGGAAAGGTTTGAAAGATCTAACAGAAGTCTTATATCGTCCACAGAATACCACTATCAACGAAGAAGAGGAAACCTTGCCAAGAGAGTGTTGACACCATAGGAGGCAGCTGTCTATGCCTGATCCCCTTGCCTGAAGAACCAAGTGAGGCAGACATGGACAAAACCGACGAAGACACGTGTTCTTGCGCTCAAATCAAAGCGTGTATGGTTGACGACGATGAGGAACCTTCCTGCGTTTGCAGCGACGATGAGGTCAAGGATGAGGGCACCAAGATAATATGCGAACCTCAAGTGATTTGTCGGGCTAACATGTCCTTGGACGACCTTGAGAAATCTGACGACTGCAGCTGTCCTTCCTTTGGCTGTAAAGAAGATCAAGCTTCACCTGAAGAACCACCCGCAACCGAAGAAGAACCTGAAGCTGCAGCAGAATGTAAAGGAGCAGTCGTGGAAGAGGAACCATCCAGTAAGTGAGGGTTTGGCTTCCGAAATAGACATGACAAATTGGGCTTCGTTCATAGTTCCGAACATTCTTAATCGTCGTATTTTAATGTTCAGTTATAGATTGTGGTTGCCAGACTACATCTTCTCAAGAGCTGATGATCAAAGAGCTCCAGTTTGCCAATCTGGCCTACCAGCTGAGGCAGACCGACAAGAATTTGAAAGAACTGAAGAGGGAGATGGATCGTATCAATAATTTTGTAGGAGGAAAGAAGAAATGCTCGTATGCCACTGCTGCAGCTCTGTACGAAGAGATAATGAAGCCCAGGACGCCAATAGATGATGTTTCCAGGAGCAGCAGTCGAAGAAGAAGAAGATAGCTGGTGAATTCACCATGAATAAAACAAATTTGTAAAAAATCGGGAATTCTTTCAAATTTTAGGGTGCAACTGCCACGTTAACCATAGGGATGTTTGGATTTTAGGTATAATGAAGCCAATCGGTTGAGCACGTTGGTAATGATATATAGTGTGACACATAATAACTGAGGGAACAAAAACGAATAAAATCTTTTCTTCAATTATAGTTTTTATGGTCTTTAACTGGCTTTTTTGTGGATATCTGTGAACCTCCAATAATTCATCCCATTTAACTGCATAATTTCACAATTTCCAAAGTAACTGCTTCACACTGAGGGAGGGTTTGTTAAACTTTTTTTCGCCAAGAATGTTTCCGCAAATATTCATGAGTTGAGAAGTGGGTCCTGAGTGCCATGTAGAAACTTCAGGGAATTTTCGGACATTAAAGAAACCCGTGAAGGCATTAGATGCCATCCAGTGCCCGCAAAATTAAAATTAGCATAAAAACAATACAACTTTCCGGAGCGCTGGTAACTTCCAAAACAGCCCAAGTTCAGTTGGTTCAATTAGGCTCGATGAGGAGGAAGGGTAAATTGAACAGAGGTGAACGTTGTTCGAAAAGCCACCAAGAATTTCTCGCTGAAATTATTAACATGGTGGGTTGGTTCCATAGATACAAAATAATTCAGTTGATTTTCACAGCAAAAATCTGGGTTCAGTTGATTGTTGGTTACATGGTATGCTCAGACAATTTAATTATAAAGTGAAATATATAATATCAACTTAAGTATTTTGTTCCATATGTTTAACTGATGGTAAATGGCTCTACCTTGTTATAGCAGTATATACAGCTTTGGATTGTGCTAATTGTACCTGATTTTGAATCAATGCCTTACAGGTATTCTAAAATTAATAATAATACTTCAATATACAAACCTATGCAACTGTTCAGTGAGTATGCACTATCAGCTTTGCACATCTGCCAATTTCTTCTCATTTCCTACATGCAACCCTTTCAGAATCATCTGTATCTCCTCCAATGTTTTACTTTTGGTTTCCGGTATGTAATAATGGCTGAAAATCGCTGTAGCGAGACAAAGAGCAGCGAACAGATAGAAGGGCACGTGCATTCCATAAATTTTCAGCAAGTATTGGAACAGGGAAATGGTGATAACACCAAAAATCACATAGGTAGCATCTGCCACCGTCATTCCCATAGCTTTAACTTTAGTTGGGAAGATCTCAGCAGTTAAAACAATGGGAACCATACCCAATCCAAATTTAAAAACCAGAGCGTACACCATCACGCTCGCTATGGGTATCCAGCTAACTCCCAGAACGTCATAATTGAGGTACTGAAGGTTGAAGTAGACCGCCAAAGCAAACAAGGAAATACTGGTGAGGATACTTGAGGAAATTAGGAGAATCTTTCTCCCATAACGGTCTATAAAAATAGAAGCGACTGCTGCAGCGAAAAACATGAGGACTGAAAAAATTATCGCTGCCACTTTAGAATCCATGTAGACGGTCCCAGCGGATTCCAGGATGAAGTGAAGATTCATCAGTATCACACTCATGCAGCTGAACTGTTGGGCGGCGTTGAGAACCATCATTATGGTCAAAGCTTTCCTGTTGCTGTGTATAAGGAGGAGATCTTGAGGCCTCCCCTTCTCAGACTTCTGACGTTCTATGGCGGATTCAATCTCTTTGAGCTCATCCTCAATATCCGTCTTATCCCTGAGAAAGCACAAAGCTTTCCTGGCCTTCTCCTTCTTTCCCTTGAGGAGGAGGAAGTAGGGAGACTCTGGCATGAAGGGGAATGTAGCAAGTTGGGTGAGTAGTATCAAAGCTCCAACAACTGACGATACCCAAAGTTGGAAGAAAGGCGCCAGCACGTAGATGATGATGATGCCGCTGAGCATCATCAAGAATATCAAGCTAGCCAGGAATCCTCTTATTTTTTGGTCTGCTATCTCTGCAACATACATTGGCGCCGAAACAAAAGCGACGTCCATGGCTAGACCGGTTAGAAATCTGGCAACATACAGGTACTCCACCCTGTTGGCTATGACGATCAAGATCCAGGCTGTGAAACTGTTGGAGGCTGCTATGATGAGCGACTTTTGACGACCTATTTTGTCGACAAAGTAGATGGTTATAGGAAGACCGGCCACGCCACCTATGAGGTAGATGGTTTCCAGCCAGTAGACATCGGTGTCTGTGATTTTTATGGGGCTGTCTGGGGCTTGCAGCACTGGGATTAGGGGAGCTGACCAGCCATACTGCATACCGTCCGATATTGCGCTGAATGTGCCTATAAAATTGGAAAGATTAGGATGAAATTGATCCTGGGATGTTCAGTATAGATTATTTGATAAGGACTTTGATGGATTTGGGTCATATCTATATCAAGTGATTTCTAATTGATAGTGTTGGAGCTTTGCTTGATCAACCTACCTTCAGTATCGAAAAAAATACACAGATGATGTTGAATTCAAGACATGGTTACAAATCATTGAATTACCTCATCAAAATTGAATATTTGGAGTTGAATATCATCACGAGCACTGAATAAAACCTGATTTTGCCACCATCGATTCATGAATTCATCGTAATCTATGCGTTTCTTTCAGAATAATTGTGATATTCAAACTTTATGGTCAGAATCACAGACAGATGAGGCTCTGTACATAGAGATAGTGCTATGCAGCAAATGACATAAGTGTAGTGAGAAGTGAGATATGGAAATGGATATATTTACGGATATTATTGAAATGAGGTGAGATATTATCTTATAAATAATCTTATTCTAAAATGTAGGTACACATACTATCGTACGACATTGCAACATGACTAATAAAGAAAGTTTTCTTTCGACAAGAATAGAAATTGACATTCAATTCCACATCTTTTTCATTATTGTGTGATTTTGATTGAATCGCCGATGAAAGTGATTAATATTTTATTTTACTCACCGCTTATGGCAGCCAGTAGTTGGTAAAAAGTGCCGGCAAACATCTGCTGAAGATGGTCTTTCATTTTTATCACTCTTATATCTTTGCGTACTCAAAGGGGTTTGATACTCAGTGCTTGTTCTCAAATATTGCCGACAACCGACTGAAAACTATAATAATTTCCTGTGATCACTGCTAGATCTCATGGAAGTAATTAGATTAACACCTTTTCGCTAACTTAATCATAATCTTCGAGGGCCATAAAAACTATATGGGTAGATGTAGAGATTTGCCAGTCTGACGAGAGAATATAACATATTTTACGACTACGAATTATTATTAGATTCGTTAAATCTCATTGACGGAATTCTATTATTCGAAATGGAGTGAAATTGAAGGAGAGCAAACAGGAATCTGTTTGATGTCGGGAAATTAACTTCGGACCGATTTTCCGGTAACGCTATTGCTTTTGTTCGTTAATCTCGATCAATTTGAAATAGAACTCTAAAAATATCGAACACTATATATTGTCAAATCGGTTTATTTTTGAAATATGAACACTTCGAAAATCGGATGACAAAGGATTTGCCCCTGCTGTTATGTTACACGTTCTAAATAAGTATATTGAAGTTTTTCCAATCGCCATTTTGTATGGTTAGGATTTGGACGGAAATTTATGATCTGAATCTTGTAAAATCCTCGTAGATTAGAGACGTGGATTAGAAATCTACAATTATGTATCCATCAGTTGAGAAAATATAGGAGCACAGGGTTAATAAAAAATGATGTTTCACAAAAAAATCATGTACCGAAAAATTATTTTCCTTTTGTCTTGACTAAAAACTTTTTTCATTATCAGATTGGTGGAGTATTTGCTGTAAAATCAACATCTGATTCAACAATATAATCTAGGAAACGTTGATCCTGAAAAGTGCAGAAAGTAATTTCATTTTCGTTATCTACAGGATATTAAAATCAACTTTCATCTCGAATTCACAATTCAAAACCACAGACCATAGCACAGAAAACAACCAAGCGGAATCATAAACGATTTTGTTTGTTTTGCGAATGTAAATCAGCAATTAACATTGAACAACCACCGATCAGCAAATATCATCACCATAAAAATGATATGGAATTTTCCATTGCCTAGAATCTAGCTGATAACCCGAACTTCAATTTCAATATGAGTGTTTCCATAAAGGGTAACACATTTTCCTCAAATCTCTCCAAACTTTGTCGTGGTAGATTCCCATACAACATCATTTTTCGTACAGAAATGAACGGTTTGTACAGGCTGTGAATGAATAGTAGCGCAAACATGTTCCTGTCGAAAAATGGTGTCGTTCTTTGACATAATTTTTTTAAAGCAACCCTTGCTCAAGAAACCAAACCCACCTTACAATTCTGTTTCGATATTTGGTTGAAAAGTTTCGGAAAGCAAGAGAAAAATTCGTAACTCTTCTCTGCCGCGAAAATTGACGAGTTTTTCAGAAGGTTAGACGATTTTTTTTGGGGTTCTTTCAAAGACTCAATTCTTTGGAGGCCCCCAACCCTCACACCACGACTGCTCAGACCCGACCACCTTCTGACGTCACCGGCGAAGGGTTGGAGCGAGGATCCGCGTCTCCTTCGCCGGCCTCAGTTGCAGCATCCGCCAGGGGTCGTCGCGACGCCCGACGTCGACTTGTAGATTCACGCCGGAGATCGCGGAAGGTGCGTCGACAACGCATCCCATCGCGTCGTCGTCCACGAGCAGTGTGCTTCCAACGCGCCCGCCAGAAACACGCTTCGCTCGGTTACGTATGTCATACGCGTCGCGACGCTTGAAAGGTGAACCGCAGGTAGGTGGTTGGGGAGGAAGGCTGGAGGGAAAGCTGAATCTGCGAATTTATGTAAAATACTGATTCAATGAACCAAATGTAATTTCTGTAAGTAACGTGAATTAATAAAAAAAAATTTGAAGGGATACCGATGATGAAAGTGAGGATTGAAATTAGGTCTTGGCTTTGAGAAGCTTCAAATAACGATCTGAAGGTTTTTGGAATATTTGAGCCTCATCTGACGAACAGTTTCGGAGATATACATTGTGTGAATGAACAGTAGTAAAAAAATTTGAGGTTGGTCTGTTAAATAATTTTTTTTTAAATCAATCCTGCTTACCACAGCTTTTGAAAGATGGCACTTGAAGAGCAATTCTTAATTTTCGTCCTAGAAACCATAAAGCTGACAGGAATGAAATGAGTAGAATTTTTATGAGGGCAACAAGGCATAAAAAATAATGATGTTCCCTATAATTTGAAGGGGTAGGAAAAGCCATCCCTGAAATTTGTTTCGCGATAAACTTTTCCTTGTTCATAATATACTAATAAGTTTTAGAGATGAAAATAAATTCATCAACAAGCCTACTAAGCTGGAAATATCTTCGAATTTAAATTTACCCAGTAGGAGGATATTATGTTGATATTATAAGGAAACACCAACATTTTTCTCACTTCCTTTTAATTCCCAAATAATGTTTGCTCATTCTCATTTTTGTCAGTTTTCTGATGTTCAAAAAAAAATTGAAAATCACGAAAGACCCATACCTATTTTTGAACCCTGAAATTTTTGCGTATCTATTAATTCAAATCCTGTATATCTTCGAAAAGAATACATGTGGAGTATGATTTTTATCGATCGTGACCGAGATAATCAATTTTTATCTTCATACAGAACAGAATACATCATTACACGGCATAAACATAAAACTTCTCGCTGCACTAAATCCCCAAAATAACATCTCTCGGTATTTCTTGGACAGTAAATACAATAAAAATTGTCCCAGAAAATCTCCAACCATATCTTATTGTCCCACTCGTAAATTTCCACCGGGAAACCGCCAAAGTGGCTAATTATTTTCGAAATCGATTATCCATTTCGCTGGACTTCAAACGTAATAAAAACGGTTTTAGGGTCCACTTCCGAAAAAAACGCCACCGCGTTCGTAAAACTAAATTCATCCCGGCGGGATTCCACTTCCTAAAAATGCCACTCGCTAATCACCCCTTTTTTCGTTTCGCGATTCTAAAATTGATTGTGTCGTTGTCCATGCAAATGCGTCGGTTTTGATTTTCGCTCTCCTCGATAATGAACGGATTGAATGCGTGCGTGAATATTGCCGCAATCATCGATTGTTTATTGATGATTAGGGGCAAATTTCATTTCGGACGGCATTTCCATTTTGCTAACTTGCCGCGGGGCAGTCATGACCGGAGGCCGTTCAAAGTTCATCGGGCTTTATGAATTTGAAATATTTCCATTGATCGATCGAACATTGAACTGAATATTGTTGCCCATATTGTACCATATAGAAAATTAATTAATTATGAAACACTCCGAGGTCCATTCATGACCTATGACATTAAATATTATACTAAATTTCATATTTCTATTTGAAGTTAATTGGGTATAAAACAGAGTTTCCCACTTAAACGGAAAAAAAAACTTTTGGTAATTGTGGATGTTATGGATAGGCGGTATTTCCACATTACCTATAATGCACATATTATGCTTTACTTCTACCCGAGTAAGTAGTCCATTATTCATCGGAAAATCAGGTCGGGATCGAGGAAAAATCCAACTACAGCGTGGTTTCAGTTTTCTCCCATGGACGTTCTCAATTTTTGAATTTATGAGGTCGCAAATGCGACTCCGACGTTCGGTGGATACTGTGTTACATTTTATAGCCGGTGAGATTTTTATCTGGTCCTTCTCGGACGGATGCCAAGAGAAACCGTCAATTTCCCTAACGTCTCCCGTGGACGTAAATCCCAATCGGGGCATTTATTCATCTGGCGAATCTCCACGAGGCAAATCGTCAGGTTATGCGTTATTCATGGGTCGGAATACCCTTTTTGTTCGTTCCATTTTATGATTTATCGCCGTGAAATCCCTCGGTATTTCGACCGGTGGTTAGGGATCACAAACGTCGGTAATCGACGAAGTTGGTTAATTCGAAAAAATTGCCCGAAAGGGAAAAATGCGTGAAAATAATCGTAGATCTGAAAGTAATACATATTCTGAAAAAGCAACTCTTCTTGTAATAATTTTGAAAATTTCATCCATTTCAGCACAAGCGTTCGGTCGTAGGAAGTTTTAACTGAACCCAACTTTTTAGGAATTTTTCTTCTTTTCCAGGAAAATTATCGTAGATCTAAATGTGATATATATTCTGAAAGAGCAACTCTTCTGGTAATTAATCTCAAAACTTCATCCATTTTGGCGTAACCGTTCGGTCTTGAGGAAGTTTCAACTGAACCCAACTTTTTGGGGATTTTTCGAAGGTCATCTTTAAGGAAATTTCTCTTCCAGGAAAATTATCGTAGATCTAAAAGTGAGACATATTCTGAAAGAGCAACTCTTCTAGTAATGAATCTGAGTATTTCATCCATTTTGGCGCAACCGTTCGATCTTGAGGAAGTTTTAACTGAACCCAACTTTTTGGGGATTTTTCGAAGGTCTTCTTTCAAGAAATTTCTCTTCAAGGAAAATTATCGTAGATCTAAAAGTGAGACATATTCTGAAAGAGCAACTCTTCTAGTAATGAATCTGAGAATTTCATCCATTTTGGCGCAACCGTTCGATCTTGAGGAAGTTTTAACTGAACCCAACTTTTTGGGGATTTTTCGAAGGTCATCTTTCAAGAAATTTCTCTTCAAGGAAAATTATCGTAGATCTAAAAGTGAGACATATTCTGAAAGAGCAACTCTTCTAGTAATAAATCTGAGAATTTCACCCATTTTGGCGCAACCGTTAGGTTTTGAGGAATTCTCAAGTGAAATTCGCAATTTTTGAAAAATAGTATACTTCAGTTTCGGTGTTTTTCAAGGCGAATCTGTCCAAAAGTATCGATCTTTCGAAAAGGTGAATCTCCCGAACAAGTCAAGGGGGTCTACTGTAAAATTCGAACCTGTTACTTTCTCGAATTTGTTCACGAGCGGTCTGCTCTCCTCAACCAATCAGAATATCCGAATTTTCCACATTTTCCGGTCGCGGGCTTACGCCCGTTTTCGGCGGCCGGATTCTTTCCGGGTCATAAAGCATTCCGACTTTGATTACGTTGTGGATATACGGACGCGCGGACACTTCCGGCCGAGACGCGCCGCGTCGCGTCGGCAGGACCCCGGCAATTAACATTCCCGAGCTGCATAGGCGGCGTGCTGCTGTAGTGCCGAACAAATCCCCAGGTCTGTAATCTGCTGGGATAATTGCCGAGGGGTTGATGTTTTAGTAAAAAGGCGGACTTTGAGGGACCATCAAAAAGCGCTTTGGAATTTGCACAACGGCGTGTTATTTCAACGTGGCACAGTGTATATTCCCTCTACTTATCTGCCCGGATGATGGGATGAACTGTGCGCGCTGAATTATTTTAGATTTTAGAGGGCCGTATTTGGGACTTCGGAGCTTGCTGGAGGAAGGTTTGATCCTTGCGCGGAGGCTGCGAAGCTGAAGCTTATCATGCGAAAACCTCATCATTTTAACACACATTCAGATGTAGATACATTTCATACTTTGATCGAATGCCAAGCCTGCCAAATTTAATTTCTATTTCAACACTTATGACGCGGGAACGCGAACAGAGGGGTTGACGGGACTTCCTCTTCACTACCCCAAGGGCTTACGCTCCATGACAGTTACACACACGTTAAAAATCTGAATCTCTAATTAAAACGATTCAACTTCTAGGCTCTTGGTTACATCGTGAATTAGGGTAGAGGACTATTTGTCTCTGAACCCTTCCTGTATACACCCAATGAGTCAAGTTACGCAGGAAGATGCTCTAGATCTAGATAACTTGAATTCCAAGAATAAAGAGAAATTTACCAATTTTTGAGTATTGCGATTCAAATCAGAAACAATATCGCCCATTCCACAGACAACTGTGTAATCTGTGACCCATTCCACGCATCTTCAAAATCGTTCTACTCTCGATTCCCTATATATAACTCGTAAAATATAGCCCGTCTTCGAATTCTCGATTCATCATTCTTCCCGTGAACATGAACTCACTCATATAAGTGTCGATGAAACGAAGAGCATAAACAAAGCCGCGAAAGTGTCAGAAAAATAGGAAGAGATTTATTACTCCGATCGATGTTTAGGAGTGATTTTCCAATTGACGTACCGTTTATTTTTCGATATCATCCGTTTGTGATGGTTAATAATAATCGGCCGAAAACATGTTTATCGATCTTTAAATGTCGAGCATTCTTTCAAGGAATAGATCCAGAGTTAGTGTGCAATTGTATTGTATGGTTTAAACTTAGTTTACAGAGTCTCTGTTAGTTTACATCAGCTTTTTGGTATGTAATTTTGGTTTCTCACTTGACATTTTTGTATTTCCTTGGAAAAGAGGCATCAAGATAAGATAGATTACTGCAACCAAGGTTTCGAAACTACTAGCAAATTATATAATTTAAAAAATTGTGTTCTATGTTCAGCTCTTATTATCCTTTTCTGGTTGTCTTTCAACATAGATTGATTGAATTTTTAATTTAATCTATGGTCTTTCAAATTCTGTACAAAATGTCCAGTTTATGGCAAAATGTTTACGCAAAGAAATAAGTCCAAGAAAGACATTGAAGATCCAAGAAAAATGTGTGAAATTATATCTTTTGTATATAAACTACAATAGAAACAACAAAGTGTTGAATTCAAGAATTCTGATATTCCACAGATCTTTTCTAATATATTTCTATGGAAATATTCTTTCCTCCAGTACGAGTTGACACATCAGTTAAATCTTGTGAAAAACTTCTCGTCACATCTCCTAATAAAAATTTAATCGTTGAAACGGTCCATTTCGAGCGTCCCTGTAGCTCACGTAAACGTTCTGCGCATAATTACTGGGGAAATTCGACGAAAAGCCATTCAATCTAAAAAAGCGCAGTTCAGAAGAGTTGTAATTAATTTCAGACGACCCTTCACCTCCAACTGAATTTCAATTGGAACCTGGAAAGGAAGATTGCAGGGTCTTCGAAGGGAGGAGGGGATGCTACTAACTGGCAAGCGGGAAGGCGGAGGTGGAAGCTTTACGTCATATCTTTCGCAAAATTGAAAATCTATACGACGCGAATTTGATTGTCATTTTAGTCAGCATGAAATTGGCTATTCCATAGAAAGAGAGAAATGATCGTCGGGCCAATACCTGTCTCTTTTCTGTTGAGGCGAGTGCAGACCAATCAAAATTCAAGAAAAAGACAACTACGTCTATGACTATGTCTATACTTCAACTAAATCATTCGGCAAACCATAGAGAAGTGTTTCTAGAGCTACCAACTGATTGAAAATCGTCGAGAAACGCAAGAACGGCATGGCATGATGGCCGATCGCGAAGAGGGGCGCGGTCCCGCGTGTTAATTTCCGGTCTGCGGTCGTAGGGCCGCGTTCCGTAACGGATGGCGCGTGCGGACGTGTGCGCCCCGGATTAACGCGTAAATTCCGGTAGAAACATGTTCACGGGTTACGTACGCGTCGACAATATTCGATAATTGAAACGGCGCAATCGGAATTATGCACGGTCGGACGGAACGCGCCTCCCAAACTAGATTAACGGAAATCCGATTGTGCTGAAATTCGTTTCAGACATTCGCGGTTAATATTTACACACGTCAACACGCCCCGTTTGTCTCTCTGCTTCAGATGTCACCATGACAGCACTGATAGCCCAGATGGCGCTTTCATCGATATTCAAACTATCGTCATTTCGAAGGGGCAGCAATGGAGAAGCAAGAAATTCCTGTTTCTAGTACGTACGTCGAGTATAGTAATAACTATGTAGGGTTGCTCCAATAATTTGATTACGCCCCTCGATTCCGCCGTCATAGGAAACATCCATTAAACATAATCAGGATTAAATCAGATCATTCCGCCAGGACGTGTTATCAGATTTAGACAAACAAGATATACCGCGACAACTACACGGCTATCTACTCTGCGTGATTGTTATGCATTCGGTAGTTGGCAAAACATGCTTTAATTGAATGCAAATAGAGTTTGAGTGTTTATGGTGCATGTAAAACATCATGAACAAGCATTCAGAAATCGGGCGATGATTCTGAGTATGAGTTATTACAGTACAAAGTTCGAATCGGAGTTTGAATTTGAACATATTCTCCTAAACCATCTAATCCAATTCACGAACGCTGACACACTAACACATTGGAGTAAAAAAACTAGAAAAACAGCCAAGATGAACCAAGAACCAAGTCCATGCAGCCTAGTTTTGAGATAAATGGCTTAGAAGCTGTTTATCACCAATTAATTCAAAAGTCACTCTGGAATTAATTGGTGATGTACAACTTCTGAGCCATTTATCTCAAAACTAGGCTGCATGGACTTGGTTCTGGTTCATTTCAGCCATGAACCCCTCATTTCTAACTCTAAACAGGAATTTTTTATACGCTGAATCTCCCTGATACAAGACCACTCAACCCTCAATCGTTTCAGATGATCCTACCACCGACGCGACCCTCGATAACCCGAAAAATCGCGCCAACAAACGTCATCGAATGATCTGGACGCAGCCATGTAGCCTCTATCCCAGCCAGCGATGAACTTCACCACCAGAACCTCCCACTTCCGTCACCCCTTCTTGCGGATGTCCGAGAGGGATCTGCTGAGGACGGAGACCCCGCCGGTCCTAGAGGGTACCACCCTGACGTACGCGCATCCTCCGCCCGCGGAGGAAACGATGGAGATCTGGTACCCCGTCCTGTTCAACACCAACTCCAGCCTGTACTTCAGGAGGGACGATCCGTCTGAAGGGTTCGGCGTGAACGCGTATAACGAGAGCAACTATACCGGTTTTAACGGGAGCGTCTACGAGGACGAGACGCTGAGGTTAGCAACGACCATAGGCTTCGGCCTGCTGTTCGGGCTCATCATCCTGGCCACCATTATAGGTGAGTTTGATGGTTGTTTTTTTTTGCTCTAGCGTCGTTTGGTGTCCTAAGACCTACAGAGTATTAAACCAGGTTTGATACTTCCTTCCTGGAGTGTTTAAGCAGCTGGTTTGATACTCCATTGTATCAATCTATCATGAAGTGTTGAACAAGTGGTTTTAATACACGATAAATATTGAATCAGGGGGTTTCATGCTCCTTTTACTCGATCTCTCATAGCTTCACCACTTAAGCAGGTGGTTTGATACTCCATTTTCGATCTGCCTTAGAGTGTTCAATAATTTATTTCAATACACAAAGAGTATTGAACCAGTGGGTACAAAACTCCATTTTTCAATCTTGCATAGTAGGCTAAACCAGTTTTCAATAAGGTATTTTAATACTCAATGAGTATAGAACCAGTTGGTCCAATACTCCTTTTTTTAAATTTTTCATACTAAACTAGTTGGTTTGATACTTCATTTTCAATAGCGACTTCAAAAAGTTATTTCAATACTCAATGAGTATTGAATCAGTGGGTTTAATACTCATTTGTCTCGATCCTCCATAGAACACTTAACCAGTTGGTTTGATACTCCATTTTCAATAGAGATTTCGAAAAGTTATTTCAATACACAATGAGTATTGAACCAGTGGGTTTAATACTCCTCTTTTTCGACCCCCCATAGAACATTCAACCAGTTGGTTTGATACTCCATTTTCAATAGAGATTTCAAAAAGTTATTTCAATACACAATGAGTATTGAACCAGTTGGTCCAATACTCCATTTTTAATCCTACATACAGTACTCTACCAATTGGTTCGATTATTATTTTCAATCTGCCTTAGAGTGTTCTATAATTCATTCCAATACACTATGAGTATTGAACCAGGAGGTCTAACACTTACATAGTTTACTAAACCAGTTGATTTGATACTCCATTTTCAATAAGTTATTTCAATACTCAATGAGTTTTGAACCAGTGGGTTTAATACTCCCTTTTTTCGATTCCCCATAAAACACTTGACCAGGTTTGATACTCCGTTTTCAATCTTCCTGGGAGTGTTGAATAATTTATTCCAATACAAAGAGCATTGAAGCCAGTTTTCAATAAGTTATTTCAATACTCAATGAGTATCGAACCAGTGGATTTAATACTCCTATTTCTCGATCCCCGTAGAGTTCCTAACCAGTTGGTTTGATACTCCGTTTTCGATCTAACTTAGAGTGTTCAATAATTTATTCAAATACACTATGAGTATTGAACCAGGAGGTCCAATACTTACATAGCGTACTGAACTAGTTGATTTGACACTCCATTTTCAATAAAGTTTTCAATAAGTTATTTCAATGCTCAATGAGTATAGAGTCGGTCAGTTCAATACTTCTTTTTGGAGCTTCCCTAGAGTACTGATCCAGATGGTTCTATACTATTAATTTAAATCTTTAAGAAAGATCGTTCTTCATTACACAGGGACTATAAAAATTTGTGATACATCGATAGATATAGAAATAGTGACACGTTTTCAAATATAACGAATGAATTGACTTGAAAATTCCTTAAACTTTCATATGATTCCACTTTTAATTGAATCAGATAGAAAAATGGATACATCTGTAGACAAAGTTCCATCATTCACCTGAGTAAAAAAAATCACAACAGCAAATCGAAACCGTATTCCACGCAAATTGAAGCACATATGAAAAATCCAATAATACATTCAATTCCGGAGGGGGAGCGGCCTTTGAAAATCCCCGTCGACGAGAAATTTCTCACACACGGGCAAACGACACGTATCGATATACGCAAAAATAAGCATCCTCCCCCATGTCGAAACCCTTAGCGATTATCGCTCCCCAAAGCCGGATAACGAGGCAACGCGATACGTACGTAACCTGTTGACTGGGGCCGGAATACGCTTCCTGACGAGCGAAAATATCGAATTCTAAACGGGGGGAAGAAAGCAATAAATTTCCATCTGATATCCTACGACGTCGTCGTCGTCGGGTAGGTAAGCGAGCCTTGACGCTCACCTGATATTTCTTTCGCTCTGCCGGTACCGATTCGGAACAGGAGACGGACTATCCCGTTTCACGATCGTGTGTTCGGCACCAGGAATCGGTTCGACATACGATGCCGATGCGTTGTAATATGTTGAATCGCGAAAAAACGCTGTATACTTCTCGCAAAGTTCATTGGATCATTCTAAATTCGACCATATCAAATACAGATCAGGGGGTTCAGGAACTAAGGGTATGGTAAGCCCGAATTCTGGAGCACTCTGTACAATTGAATGTATACTTAATGCTACTCAGCCAAGACCCAACCCAACCAAGATCGAAAAGAAACTTCCACCTATGAAATCCATGTTTCTAAATGGAGACATTGTAAAGTGAAGGTTTGAAGTGGATTGCAGGCAAACTGCTAACAAAGAAGCGTGGAGAAGCCAAGCTGGTGAAATCTGGGTATGAAGCCCAACAAATGAAGTAGAAACCCCCCTTGGGTACTTTAACACTGCGAGATTTAAGAAGTATCTGGATGTTAGCAAGAATATGAGAAACTTGCTCATTGGTTGCCTCAGAGGAAGCAGAAACTGTTTAGCGCAGATTCTCTTAAGAGGAGGAAGAATCTCGGGATTACTTTCACAGTCCATAGGACACACCTTGACTCGTGGTTTTTGAACCTAAGAACAATTGATGTGTGTAGCACACAGGAAAGTAGTTAAGCTCACTGAGACTTCGCTGACTTACTGGCAAACAGCGCAGGGTTTCACGATAGATATTTGGGTCAGGGTTTTGGCGAGGTTTGCGTGGCCTTCGAGCCCCTCCCATATCGCAGTCCTACGTGGCATATTCGGAATTTTGTTAGCGCAAAGTTGGACGGTGATGTCGATAATGACCCATAATAACGAAACTTTCGCGATTACGCGAGCAATCCCAAGTTTTATCTCGCAAATTCTCAGATCGACATCGATCCCTCTGAAATCGTGAGCAAGATTAAGTGCCCATCAGCAGGGACCCCGGAACGATCCCGATGGCAATAAAATCAACGGTCATTACGTCGACAAATAAATCCGGATGTAGCGGGCGGAGAGCTTCTGTCGACGCGAATGGAACCGTCGTTAAAAAACATCGTTTAGCTTCGAACGTCAATCGTATAATTACGAGAATATAACCGAAAATATCTTGTTTCCCTAAACTCGTGTTTTTATGCGAATATCAAAGAGCACCATAAATCGCCCGCGAAAACATTCCGAAAAGAGATATTCCACGCGCGCCACCCTGTATAAAATCCAGAGTGCCCCTCTCGACGCCCACCCCCCTCCTTCCCATCGCTCCCGATTCCCGATCTCACCCCCAAAGGCCTTTATTTACCGATAATACCGAGCCATAAAATCCAATTCAATACACAACAGAAAAAGGCACTCTCACATCAAGACGTCGAGTATATTATCTCTGTACTCACTCCGTTGAACGTCGGGGGAATAATATTCAAAGGTTTCCGGCTGAAACAGAACCCCCGTTCCAGTCTACCGGAGCCACGGGCGATAAATCACTCTGACGTCCCAACCCTTCACTCGCGAGAGGAAGATGAATTGAGATTTTGTGTAGGAATTTCTGCGTCTGATTTGCATCGCGCAGTTTTTGTCTTGTGTTTCGTTTCGTCGGTTATTTCCAGGATGGCGGGCCGGAAAATTGGATGAGTGCGGAAAAAACGACTTTTGTTCCGCCGGCTAGAAACCATCGGGTTATTCCCCTGTCTATTCCTGCCTTCGGCTCCGATTTAAATACCAAATTTGATGGGTGCATTATGGTTTCTTCGGGGAATAGGTTTTGGATTACGACCCAGATTTGATAGTAGTATGTCTGGCTTGCCTCTTCTGTATTCCAAAATGAGTAGAGCCTTCGTGATGACGCGGGAGGTGAATTCAGCTACGTCTGTTATCCACACTATCATTTTCATATCACCTCATATCATATCTTGCACCTGAAAGTTACATTCTTTCTTTTCCTACATTTTTTCCTTCCTATTATCGAACGAAGGACTCTTTCCACTGACTTTCTACCCGCGCTCTCTACCCGCGCTCTCTACCCACGCTTTCCACCCAGGCATTCTACCCGTGCTTCCAACCCATGCATGCATTCAACCCACGCTTACCACCCAGGCATTCTACCCGCGCTCTCCACCGAGGCATTCTACCCGTGCTTCCAACCCACGCATGCATTCAACTCATGCTTACCACCCAGGCATTCTACCCGCGCTCACCAGCCAGGCATTCTACCCGGGCTTACCACTTACGCATTCAACCCACGCTTACCACCCAGGCATTCTACCCGTGCTTCCCATCCAGGCATTCTACCCGCGCTTAACACCCAGGCATTCTACCCGCGCTCTCCACCCAGGCATTCTACCCGGGCTTCCAACCCACGCATGCATTCAACCCACGCTTACCACCCAGGCATTCTACCCGCGCTCACCAGCCAGGCATTCTACCCGGGCTTACCACTTACGCATTCAATCCACGCTTACCACCCATGCATTCTACCCGTGCTTACCACCCAGGCATTCTACCCGTGCTTCCAACCCACCCAGGCATTCTACCCGTGCTTCCAACCCACGCATGCATTCAACCCACGCTTACCACCCAGGCATTCTACCCGCGCTCACCAGCCAGGCATTCTACCCGGGCTTACCACTTACGCATTCAACCCACGCTTACCACCCAGGCATTCTACCCGTGCTTCCCATCCAGGCATTCTACCCGCGCTTACCACCCAGGCATTCTACCAGCGCTCTCCACCCAGGCATTCTACCCGTGCTTACCAGCCAGG
This sequence comes from Coccinella septempunctata, assembly GCF_907165205.1. Taxonomy (NCBI): domain Eukaryota; kingdom Metazoa; phylum Arthropoda; class Insecta; order Coleoptera; family Coccinellidae; genus Coccinella; species Coccinella septempunctata. Next base: position 39,969,819 of record NC_058193.1, on the reverse strand, counting down.
CATTCTACCCGGGCTTACCACCCAGGCATTCTACCCGCGCTTACCAGCCAGGCATTCTACCCGGGCTTACCACCCAGGCATTCTACCCGTGCTTCCCATCCAGGCATTCTACCCGCGTTTACCACCCAGGCATTCTACCCGTGCTTCCAACCCACGCATTCAACCCACGCTTACCACCCAGGCATTCTACCCGCGCTTACCACCCCCCAATTTCAGATATACATTGGAGCAAATAGGTCATTTTTGGGGGGGTCAAACGTCTTGCTCATTTTTGACCCAATTATTCTCATAAAAATTCTACATTTCCGATGAAAATCCGAACAGAAGGAGATAGGCTCTCGAAATTTATCTCGATAGATTCTGCAAACGATCCAGTGGCGTAACAGAAGACTGGTGAAATATTCTCGAGTTACACTTCGCGGGGAAAAAAAAGGGCTAACCTACACTCGATGATGTGTTGCCGAGAGAAAGGATTAAAACGTCCATCCATTCCTCGATTTTCCTCTCACATCCGAAAACTCGCCCATGTCGGCGGTTTCTCCACTATGACGTATGACGTAAGCTCGACCCGTTTTATATACCTACCCTTTTCGATTGCCGGAAAATGCAAATCCGGATAATTTCGCGGACGTCTGCATGTGGCAACCACTTAACCTACGAAATTTTCAATTACGATTAAAGTGTTCATACGTATGTGTGTGCGAGTGGCAGGCCGTCGGCGGCGGGACTATCATTCGAAATGTATATAAAATAATTGCGAGGCAAAGTTCGGATGAATAATTGAGAGGTCTGCGGAGCTCTCTGCATTTCGGCCTCTGCTGATGCTTCTTGCTTTCATTAACCCTCTTCGAATTTTTCATTTTCCGGTATCTCCGTGATATGACCAGACGGACGCGTAGGTGCCTACTTGATTATACACAATTAAATCACAGAGGAAAAGTATTACTGATCAAAATTTCATCAGATATTACATCATCCTGAATTCGCAAATGTTGTATCGCAAAAATTTGAAGTAGATGCTCACAGAAGTGAGATGATTTTTTATTCCACCACTTTTCAATACATCGGCTATCTTAAAGGGGTAGTGAACCTCTTGGGATTTTCTGCTTTTTATTTGTTCCAGTCATACTTTGTTGCAGTGGGTTTTCTCCCTTTCTTTCTATGAAACTGTGTTCTGAAAAAGCTATTGTGGCCAGCCATCCATTCCCCTACCCTATGAGTAGTCCTACAATTTGAAACCACAGAATAATCATCTCGAGCTGCAGTTCAATTAAGCCTCGACAGACTCACCGATTGAGGGTTGAAACTCCGCGCCGAAATTCGCTACCATTCTGCAATTTCCCCGATTAGGGACGGAGGCCGATGATATCAGAATACGCCACCGACTTTCAGACTTCAATTACCATTTATTCGCTAGACAATTCGCAGAGCAAAACTCGTTAGGTTGAGGATCGTTCCGATTCTACGAATTGTATATTTCCCCTGCGAGGTCATTCTCTCGATCTTGTCAGCAGAGCGTCATCGGGTCAAGTTTATCTTCTCCAGACCTGCAAAATCCGGTGGAAATTGTTGGGGGTGTTCTGCGAGGTTCAGTATTGCGACCCATACTCTTCATTGATTATCTAGACTATGAAATCGTGGATGGTTATCTGATACAAACGACTGGCTTCGTCTTTGATGCACCTGTCTGCCAGATAAGCTTTTACGTTATGCGGAAAAAGCTGTTTCCAAAACCATAAATACAGTAACGGAGCGACGTACGTCTTCCTGTTGATCACAGTCGGTCGACAGATTGGAATCGCCACTGACCGACCCCACGTGGCCGTGAAAATCCAACCGTCAAGAACATGCCTCGCGGCGATAATTACCGATGATTAGTTTACCAATTACCGTTCAATATCTGCGGATTGAATAGCGTTAAACAGTCCGCGTGGCCCCCCCCAGGTGGCGCGTACCCCATCATCAGCTGCACGGACGACCCCTATCCGATTATAATCTCAATTTCCGAACTATCCGAAAAGATGAATCGATGACGCGGCTGAATGTTTCGAAATCTGCCAATGAATGGATGATATTCGCTGTTCGATTCGGAACGTGACCGTTCATTCGTCCGATTCATGTTCGGCTCAGTGACTTAAACTTCTATGTCATTATTGAATCAGGGTTGCCGCCGGTCGATAGTACCATCATTGCTTGGTTAAGTCTAGGAGAGTGCCTCCTGTTGTTCTTTTTCCATTGTTGGATAGTTGCCCCATATTGCCTTTACCCAAGCTCACGAAAGGGTTCAGTTCCTGCAGTCAACTTTGATATCCTTTTCCCTGGAACCTATAGGAGAGACACATTTGCCTCTAGCTAGTAGTTTGATGGTCAGCAGAAAACCCTGACTGTGCTAATACAGGGCCCTCATCGTGTCCAGCCTTTGTGATATAGATGTGTCTCCTTTTGAAGGTTCTCTCGAGAGATTCTTCAGTGCAGACGTGGACAGCTAGTGCTTCTGCCTGTAAGATAGAGGTCGGATGTCCCAGTGGCAAAGAGATCCTTAAATTTGATCCAAATAACTCAGTTCCTGTGCCTCTTTCCGATTTAGATTCATAAGTATACCATTTCACTGACGACGAGCGGTATCTCTTACTCTCTACCCCAAGGGCTTACGCACCATGACTGATAGAAAAGAAGTGATTTCTATTTCAACACTTATGACGCGGGAACGCGAACAGGGGGGGTTGACGGGACTTCCTCTTCACTACCCCAAGGGCTTACGCACCATGACTGATAGCGAAGGGAAAAGTCAGACTCGCGAAACAGGGTAAAGTATGGCCAAAAGATAACAGAAAGCGATACAGTACAGCAGTGTCAAAGAAACAACCGGTGTAGGTCTAATAAAGAAACTGAATGGTACAGACGGGCATCTACCGCCTTCATTCAAGGCACTCCCCGAAACGAAATAGAAAATTTCGTTTTAGGCGCGGAAACCGAAAGCTCTCATAATTACTATACCGCATGATGAGTCCGATTCGTCAAATCGGCGTTTTTGTTCTCCGTATCCGACGGCCTTCGGACGTTTGAGCCTCGGCCTTCCAATCATCCTCACGTTTTCGATTAGAAGGAATTACTATCCCATTCCGGGGATGAGATTGAAAAAGTTTTTTCCGTCTTGTACGGCTCTGAACGTCGACGACGGGCGATAAGACAGGCTCGGCGCCGATAATCGAAGGATTAAAGACGGCAAATGGGCCGTCCGAATTGGTCTCGGATTGTCAGTTGCTTATGACAGATTCATTTTCTTGCCTCGGCATATACCGCAACGTTTCGCCAATGAAAGAAATGTCGTCGCGATGGAAATTCCAAAGATTCATTACTGGAGGAGTTGCTTTTTCAAAATAGGTATCGTTTTTAGCTGAACGTTGATTTTTCTGTGAGATACGCCCTCACCTAAAGTTGAGACAGATCATCGATTCAGTTCAACAGTAGTTGTCAAATTCAAAAGCAATGAGCATATCATGCTGCTCATATTGTGGCGGAATGTACACCCCTATCCGTTTTTTTGTGGTTAAACCCATGCGAATTCCACGGTAGAAAATGAAAACATCCGCAACGTCAATGATGACATTTATCCCGTAGCGGCGATGACGGATCGCTTGGTCCATTCACGGACCGAAACATCTCCAATCTAGCGTGCGCGAAAAAAAATTCGGACTGACAAGCCCCGACGCGTCCGAACGCGTGCGACGGTGCGTTAAATCTATTATTGAAATATCCGTCGCGACGCCTCTAACCGACCGACGACGCCCGTAGCCCCAGGTGGAAAAGGAATATTGTTTTACGGCTGCACAACGGCGTCGTATAATTGAAAACCCCGATCGTGCAATAAAGAGCGTCGGAAAGCGGTTATGACGTCATTACGGAACGCATATTATTACGAGACTATTCTATGGACGGAACACGGTGTTATTATTATCGAGACCTCGGGGCCGGCACGTGGAACACCGAAAATTGACGCCAGGACTGTGTCGCGGGTCGTTTCGACCGAATTTTATATTATTTGCTAGTTATAGAGACATTACAGAGCACTAAGAAGGGGAACAATCAAATCAAGATACCTTACAGCTGTCATGAATGTGTCAATGATGTGTCTGTGCATGGACATAACCCTATGTTTAGTCTATGGATCTGTGCGTCCATTGAAACAAATGCCTCCTCAAACGCACACTGGACCGTATAAGCAGACCTTGTGGGACAATTGTAGCTCTTCTTCTTCTCTTCTCATGAGTATATGGTTGGAACGTTGGTGATTCCACGATCTACTGTTAGCTACTTTTTGTTGGGTTAACCTTCGTTCAGCCATCACACTTCTCGTTCAAGTTGGAAGGCTTCTGAACGCATGTTAAACTAGAGGCAATTGATCCACAATTGATACTACACAACACCAGACAATTCGCAATAGCCCATTATCGCAAAAACATGCCACAAGAACTGAGTTCCTGGTGATTTTTTTAATCAAGCTATCAAGTGTCATGAGGACCATATTTTTTCTGAGTGTAATGAGCAAACATACGCCTCTACACATGGTATGTACAGCTATACTGAAGCACAAATGCTCCCAAGTAACAGCATCGTAATCAATCGGCAGATAGCTCGGAGTCTCCCCCGTCGGCCATATTGTTTAGCGATTAGCAGCCCTCCGAGAGTGTCTTAGACTCGGCGTAATCATCTTAGGCCTCGGCTCCCCCAAAACAACCCATCAGGCGTATGATGACGAATTATATCAATCCCGGACTCATCTCGATCGCTCCCGGAGGATTCCCATAGCCGCCTGATACCTCCTCCCTACCTCGGGTTCGAGACCCCTCGTCTAACCCCCTGTCGTGGCGCAGACTTGGAGGACACATATTTCAAGTTGGGGTTTCGCCCCCGGGCACGACGACGGTCGACTTGACGGGCGAACAACGTCTTCGTTCGTTACGGGGATCGGGAATTCGCCCGACTTGGGGGTTAGGGGGGACTTTCTCGATTATGATCCTTCGTCCGGGGAGGGATAGACGCCTCTGAACGGTGCACGGGGAGAGATATTTTCCGTAGCGTTCGGGGATTTGTTCGTTAGCGTTGTAACCGGAGCTGGGTATTCGGGAGAACCTGTCGCACGACTTGGAGGAGTTCTTTTTGGGTTGTCCGATGAATGAGAGACGATCTACAATGTTTTTGGTGCTTGAAGACCTTCATTCTTCTTTATCTTCTACGTGCGGTGCCCCACCCGGCTGAACTGAGGCCTTGTGGCCCATTGTTCGTCCGTTTGTAGTTGGAGAAACTCCGACATAAATGCCACAAGATGACAGAGAAGAGACCTTAAGAATAGAGTGTGTTGGGTTCCCCAGGTGTGTTGTCCTTAACTCGTTCAGGTTGCTGCTGGTGAACAGAGTATGTTCAAGCTTCAGTTTGTTGAAGCAACAGTTTCATTAGTGCTCCTGCACCAACGGCACAAGGAGCGACCATTATGTCTCAATATCTATCCAGCTGTCTCAAAATAGCTAGTAATTTCTCCAGTCACCAGACTCAGCTGTTTCCTCTCAAGGGCCAAAGAGATATTGGATCTCAGGTTGAGAGTAATTGCTCCAGTCACCAGACTCAGCTGCTTCCTCTCAAGGGTCAAGACTTTTTGGATCTCAGGTTGAGAGGACGGACTATAAATGAGAAGCCTCGAGTACCTCAGGTTTGGTTCTGGATGCGGTAGCAAACCCGACTGTCTTGTGCCAGAGCCAGTCATCTCTGTAGAAAAGCAGAATACTCAGGGTTGTGTACGGGCTGGTTCTTTTCGCGACCAGGTCTTTTATCGTGCGTAGCACCTTTCAGCCTTCAGTTCGGCTGATAGCTGGTTAGCCACGAAAAGGTTAGGTTCACGGTTAGGTTGTAGAGCCTGTCTACTTGTCTTACCTCTCGCCCTTCATAAATGAGAAGTGGAGGGAGATCTGATAGCATCTCCATAGCTGCAGTTGGAGTGGACCATGAGGCATGCCGATCTTTGGAGTTTTGAATGCTTGCTATGGGTTTCCAGTGTCCTATGCGGAACCACCAGGCAATACTGAGCTATCTCTTAGAGTCTTCATTCACGAATTGCTTGTTGAATTTCTCTCGAGAATCTTTTCGAATAAACTCTCTACGTTATGGCGAAACCATCATTAAAATGTGACATCTGGTTCGGAAGTTTAATGTTTGTAAGGTACCACTAGTTAATAGTTGATGGTTTGGTGAAGGAGTTACATTCCACTGCGACCTTAAGGTCTATTGTGCCCCCCATCAGAGCTGTTGTTACAACTGCGCCATCTACAGCTCGCCCTACAGCTCCAGAATATCAGGAGAGGTTTAAAGAGGCTAAGTCCTCATTTCTCCTCTAAGCTTCCAATGGCGAAGCATACTATAACCAAGTGAACAGAAGTTTCACCCTCTTCCCCACAAAATCTACACTCCCCAGTTTCTGAAAGACAAATTCTCATCATATGCTTCCTAAGGCGACAATATCCTGTGGAGAAGCCGGTGAAGAGGCTTAAATTAATCCAAATACCTCCTGGATTTTGCGACAAACAACCAAACAAACACAATTTATACTAGTACCTACTTATTGTTGGTAAGGATGATTTCTACTCATGTAATGGAGGTTGCTTCAGAGACTCCAAACAACTTGAATGATGGAAAGGGATTTAGGGCATGTCACCGTGGATACCCCTCATTCATCTGACTCCATCACACTTAAACTCCTCAGATCAAGAAACAGTAACATGCGCATTGAATTGTTTGAGCTCTGCGTACATCGAATACACCTTCAATTTTCGATTGTTTCTGAAGTTAATAACCTTTCCGACGAACACTCAGGGGGCTCATAAGTTCCTCCCCCGGTTATTTATTATCATTGTTACATATCTCCCAAGGAAGACAATTCATCCAGCATCCGCGGCTGGCGGCCGCACTTCCCTGTCGTATCCTTCGTATCGAAACTGCGTTCTTCCCGTAGAAATGGAAAACAATAATTCCGTTCTCCGACGCGTCTGAAAGCGGGAGATTTCCCATTAGGGTGAAATATCGCATTCGGAATTGTTTTCGAAACAGTCGTTCTCTTCCACGAGCAAACGTTAATGGGGGAGGTAGGTTGTTCAATTGGGGACCATTAGGAAGAGAAGGCCTACGACTGCCTGTTTCTGATTGTTTCAGACTGTTTGATTACTCGACATACGGAGATGTAGAATAGGCGCGTATGTGTGTGTGGGGTGCGGAGAGAGGCTGCAGGAAGGCAGATCTAGACTAGTCTTTCAGTAGCGTCGAAAAGGGTAGCTTTGTCACGCTCAAAAACGGACGTCATCCACGTCACGGTCCGCGTATCGGACCGAAAGTCCCCACTCAACGTAAACATGCCCCGAGAACTCAAACAAAACAACCCTTCTCTCATCCGCGACCGACGGAACTGTTTAGAGAGCGCGGTTTTCATTGTTTCCCCCGGAGTCAATTTGTCTCCCCATCCCCTTACGTCCCAGAGATACACCTCTGTTCGGAAGGGGGTAGAAATGACAGAGGGGGTGAAGAAAATCTGATGGAAACTCTCCGGTTCCTCATTATCGTTCATCGATCGTACAGTTTGATGTGATCGACGTTATCCGATTTACTCCTCGGCGTATTTTGACGGTGGAGTACCCCGGAGCGGCATCTGGAAGAATGGAAAAGACCTAATCGAGATAGAGAGAGGGGACGTAAATGTGCCACATTGTACATCGAGAGGACGAAGAGGCAGTTCGGGACCGAATCTGCGGATTGTTACCCGAATTTCGACTAGGTGGAACAACGAACAATCGTCGTCAAGTAGACGCTGCAATCTTGAGCGTCGAGGATGTGGAATCCTTGAGGAAGAGGGATACTTATGTCGCCTTGTTGGTGTTCAGGAGTTCGTCGATTTCCCCTCAAAGAAATGAGGCTTGTGGTCGATTGGAAGTCTACCCGAAGAGTGTTCTACAATTAGCCATTTCGATTAAACGAAGTTTCAGAAGATTTGCTACTTTATTCCATGGAAAATTTACATATTTTCAATTTAAAAATCATTTGATTACCAAGCATCAAGTTCAAACACAAAACGAACGAAACATCATAGCCTACATTCTTGACGAGTTTGGTATCGTAACATCCCCATCACAAACGTCATTTTACGACGGATAATCCAATTTTTCTTCGTCCCGAACGAACATCAACTCGCTCAATCTGCCGCAAATGAGAAACACCCATGAAATGTGAGAATCGATTTCGCGAAATATCCATATATCTATCATCCCCCCACGCCCGGGGCTCTTTTGTCCCAGGGGTGAATTTGCGGTTGGCGTTTTTGGCGCGACCTCATCAGTTTGTTCTTTATGTGTTCGTATATTCGTTACCGGAATGGGGATAAGAGGTAAACTGGTAAAACTGAAAGGTTCGTTAATGAGCTCTTATGCCAAGCTGGAGAGATGTGAATTGTCATATTGATAAGTGTCCTGACATGGGATTGTCGTAATACCATCGAGCAACTGGCCACAGGCTATAAGTCCAGATCAATATGCTATTGGAGAAGATGAAATGAGGTGAACAATAGCCATAAATCTATCCTCTGGAGATGCACTCCAGGAAACTCGAGGATATCAAACCATCAGTGATACGATGTGGAAAAATGGGTATAAAAATAACCAAAATCCGATATTCAAGGTGGTAGATCGCTCTCGTTAAACAAAACGCGTTGCGGGAAAACGATACCCCAATCAAGAACAGACGATGCAAACCGATACACATCACTCAAAAAGTTCGAGACAGCTATTGCGGTCCAATCTAACTTTACCGCTCGTTCACATCCCTTTCTCGTAACTTTGAAGGAGAAAAATGGATTTTTACGTTGGGAGATATTGATAGCCTTGTGTTTGTTCGTTGCTCGTCAATCTACCCCCCTTAAAAGTTATAATAATTATTATCGTTTTAACCCCTCTCTCTGTTCAAGACTGTTATGGAGCAGTCATGATGATGATTTAGAAATAAGGATTGAATTCTCCCTTTTGGATCTGTCTAAGGGGCAAGGCTTTATCCTTATGCTCTGTGAGAATGACTACAACAGAATATGTATTTAGTATCAATGAATATCTCGGAATATTTTTGTATTGAGTTTGTCCTACTTCTCACTTCTAGGCACGAAAGTGATTTAGACTAGATCTAGACTAGCTTGATGTAGAGAACGGTTAAATTGGGGTTAGATTGTTCCCAAATTCTAATCGATTACTCGCCTAACCCTAGGACATAGGTACACAAAAAATTGTTCTGTTAAATTAATACTGGGCGTTCTCCTGCTATCGTAGAAGTCGTATCGTCTTTTCGCTGTGCTGCTCTTGAAACTACACGAAGAGACACGGCTAATGGGATCCTTCGCAAAGGCGGTAATTCCCTTAAAGCAGGATCTAGACAAACATAAATATCCCTTAATTTCCTCGGAGACATATCATTAGCCCACTCCTCTCCGGATCCTCGAGCTGGTACGTAAAAAATTGAGTGTAACTTTTCGCTTATGTGTCATGGGAGGAAACTGCAGGCTCTTTCGGCTGGTTAATTGTGACATATTTCGCCAGAAGCTGGGGGTGCCAACAGAATTCGTCGTAGAAAAGTAATTTTTCACTTCGTACCCCCTCATACGCTCATAGTAAGGAAAATTGTCAGGTTCATCCAACGGAATTTGAAATAGGCACTCTTATGGATTTTACTTGAATACTCGGTCCCAAATTTCTGTTGAAAAATTGTGTTTTAAGTTCTCACCTCAAGGGAAAAGCCCAATAAAGTTTCCTTTCCACGTTTCCGGCACAGTTTAGGTGCTCGCGGGAAAGTTACTCCACCACATGAATTATTCGCTTTTTTTTTTCGCCGTCGAAAACGTAATCCACAGCGAGCCGAGTCCGCGTTGTAAGCGGGCCCAAATTCCCGTTTCTCTCACCATCGATCATCTTTCATCTGGCCGCGTAACTTTATCATTTTTCCCCGGAGTTGATCCTCTGAAAAATTCACGACGCATTTTCGCTCTCGAGAAGACTATCCGAGTCTCGTTATTCTTCCGATCGTTTCAATTTTTCATGCCGAAATTCGTACGACGGTAAGTGGATGTTCTTCTTCTTATTCCGAAGTTCTCGAATTGGACTTCTCGTGGAGCTCCGCGGATAGGTCAAGACGCTGAAAGGGGCCCTGGATCGATCGAGATTAAATTGGCCGAAGTTGTTTCGATAACGTAGATGTTGGGGAGAATTATGTCCGTGTACATGAAGTGAAATTGGATTTTAGAACTGGCAAAGTCTTGAACACATTTCTGTCTCATGATCTTTATTTCTCGAAAAAAAAAGATAGAAGACTCCTAATGGCATTCAATATGTGATAAAAGATGGTTGAAGGGTCGTTTTTTGAACATAACTATGAAGTAACACAGATACTTTTAATTTTTGTGGTGAGATGGTGAGAGGCGTTTGTTAATGCCTTCAAAAAAACTCGTGGTAAAGTAGGCAATGAATTTGAAGGTCTCTATTCCATATCTGGACGTAGTTCTCAGCTTCTGCTGTACCATTTTCCAGGTAAATCGTCAGGTGGCTGTATTAAATTATCACTAAATTGAAGGAATGCTTTTCACTAACGTACAACAAGCGTTCATCTTTGAGTTATTCCTCTTCTGAGCTGAATTGATGACACACAGCTACAGAAACCTTACCTGGGGCCAGTGGCGGCGGAAGGCGTAGGCGACGTGGGCGACGGCCTACGGCCTCGCGGCTTGAGGGGCCTCGCGGGCCGAAGAGCCCCTCGCATCAGGTTTATGCAATAAAAACAGTGAACGTGTCTAAATCTGAGGGTTTTGGGTATATCCAGATAATTGTTCTGCCATTTTCAAGTTCCACCAACATGTTTGGATGAGACATATTCCTGTAGCAATCTAAACAAGTTAATTTAAAAGTTCCTTCACTTTACAACATTTGCGTACATTTTCAAACAGTATCAAAGAATATTGATTAGAGTCGAAGAGTTGATTAAGGAAAACCGTTTTGATCTTCAAAATTACTTCAGAAAGGAAGGAGTAGCCAAAAGGAAAAGAATGTTCTGTCATGAAAACAGCGATTAACATATACATTCAATCAAGAAACTCTATGAAATAGACCGACTTTTTAAAAAGCGCCTAGTGTAGAGGTACCGAGCAAAGATTATAAAGTTTTGGTACCGAGTAATTGCCGGGCTAGGGCCCTCACTGCGAGTCGGTGGTCTATTGGTTTTTATCAGCGCATCAAAGGTCTCTACACGCGACAATTTCGCTCTGCATGAATTGCGCTTTGTTTTAGGTACTGCGAAATTTCGCTCGAAGCGAATAATTTTCGCCCGAGTGACTTAACTGTGGACGCTTACCTTGAGGATCCACTACACCGCTTGAGCTTGACGTCCAACAGAGGGTTTCACAAGACTTTAATTGGGTTATCAACAATTTGACATTAACTCAATTTTCAGAATGAATCCATGAAACCATGAAATTTTTTCATGCTTAAATAGGGATGTTAAAGAAAAGTCATTGAGACTCACTAAATTGGCGTATATAGTTTATAATTCTATACGACTATGATATTAGGTACTTTCGTTTGCATAAAAAGTGTAGCAGTTTTCTACACTCGAGTTGATTCACACCAGTGTAGAGGGGCTGTACTTTATCTACACCTAGTCAAAAGGTGTAAATCCAATCAGCAAACGAATACTAAAATCGAGTGTAGAAAAGTGCTATACTTTTTATGCAAACGAAAGGACCTATACTGAATGCACATAAGTGAATAAAAGGCTTAGTTCAGATGATAGCGCGTAAACGCGCTATCCACAAACCGCGCGACTAAAGATACAGAGGAGTCAAATATAAATGTTCATATGCCCGTAGACTCCTCTGTATCTTTAGTAGTCCGGTTTCTGGTTCGAATCATCTGAACTAAGCCTTAAGATACAGTGGAGTCTACGCGCGATGTCGCGCGACCATATGAACATTTGTATATGACTCCTCTATATCTTTAGTCGCGCGGTTTGTGGATCGCGCGTTTACGCACTATCATCTGAACTAAGCCTACTAAATACACTGAGGCCTAGTTCAAAGAATCGCGCGACTCCGGCAACCGTTTACGCGTAATTAATTACGCGCGACCATGTAAACGGTTGACCGAGTTCAACACAATCTTGCACTGTGTATGGATCCAATCACAGGTTGTTGCGCGTTCATTTGAACTAGTCCTCAGTAGTTATTTTGAAATTTTTAACTAAGCATGATCTAGCATCTCAGGTGGGCCATGACTTGATAATTAATTAGTTCAGTTAAGTGAGTTAGGCTGAAAGTAGAAAATTCTATATTTCTTAAATTTCATTTTTTATTATCAGTCGCTTTCTCATGAAAACGTCCTCTGGCGTCACCAGAGGGCCTCGCAAAATGTATCTTGCCCACATCAAATTAAGGTCTTGCGCCGCCACTGCCTGGGGCTCATCTGTCTCAATACCGAACATCCTCCACGATCGTGTGACGTTGATTTTAGGGATTTTATGGCAGGAAATTCATCTTTTCCTGGTAACTGTGGTCTTGGTTGGGTTAACATTCTCTCGTTCCACACGATGGTTTTTAAGATGAAGACAATTTTCATCGATTCCTCACTTAGAGCTTGTTGTAATCCATTTTTCCTGGGTGATGCTGAATGTTGGCTCCCTGACTGATTTATTATACGAGTAAAAATGCGTGAAAACACTCCGGTTTACGAGTAAAAAGCACGTTTTCCTAGACACGTCCGCATTACAGACATCCTCATATCGCCCATATTTCCAAGTACCCGACGAGGTTGTAAAAAGGCCATAAGGAAATTAACGCCTCCACCCCGTCGTCGTCGTCCTAATTCCAAAGAGCAACATCGTCCATTCATCGCGACCCTATAAAAACCGCAATAAAAACGAGAGAGAGAGAGAAAGAGAGAGAGTAAAGAGAGTTGTCCCACATTCCGCAAAAAACACGTCCACGACGACAAGTGCCTCGTTTGCCTTCTAGGACGGCGTTCAAACATACGGACGACCGTCCCCCGTCGACGTTTCCGTCCCGCAAAAGTGCCCCCATCAGGTCTTGGGGGACCTGACCGTATACGAACGGAGGCTTCTACCCCGACCACCCCTCTGGGTACTCGGGATTCGAGAGATCGTATTTCTGTACGGAATATACAGGACCGCCGGTTGGGGGCTGAATACCAACTGGCCCTTTTGTGAAACTTGGGTGAAAGGGAAATCTCCGGGATGTATCTCGGTAGATATACGGACGGCGGGGTTCATTTTTTTTCTCAACAGAATACTCACGTCCTCTGGCAAAAGTGATGCGAAGGAGGATGGGAAAAATCCCACTGAGCTATATTCGAGCAATAACAAACATAAAAAGTTGTTCTTCGAGAGAATAATCATAAAATTCCACACTGAAGCCATGGGAGAAGATGCCTTGTTGGCTTGAAGAAGTCTGTCTGTCTGGTGGAACCTCGGACGTACAATGAAAACGCTAAAATCATCTCTAGCCACTTCAAGCCATAGAAATTCAATGGGAAAACACAATACATTTCATTAAACAAGTGTCCATCCGTACGTTACAATTAATAGGCCTCCGATAGCGAACGTTCACCGTGAATGCCCTAGGATTTACGGACTCTGTAAACAGACCAAAAAGCTGTTGTTCGGCGAGCTTACAAGCACAGCGTTGTTTTATTCGATTACGCCAGAGCTGCGATACGGTGGAAGCTGTGCTGCATCGGCTTTACCTCGGCTTTAGATATCCAACAGATTCATAAACATCGATAGGAGAATTGGCGTTGTTTGCAGTCGGGGAAGTTCGAAGAATAACACCCATCTTTCATTGTTAATCAGGAATGTATTGGCCGTGAAATGATTTAAGTTTTCCACCAGAGAAGGAATGATATTTTGCTAGTTTTACGAAGCAATCCTTATTGTATTTGTCCCTCGATTTCCAATCTATAAATTTTTAGGGTTTAGTAATAGATCGACATTCAAGATTCAGATGTTTAAGTCCTTACAGATGATTGAGAATTTCAGACATGACGAGCCAAGAAATTGATTCAAATCATCGGTAATATAATGAGAAGATTGCCTCGTCTTCAAACTTCCCCATATCGAAGCTCCCATAATTCATCCAATCATATTCCAATCGCGGTCCGACCAAGACACTTCAATCATCCGCACGAAGGTTGGAGGTTATAGCGTGACGCGGTACCTACTAATCCGAGTTGAAATTTTTATGGGCGAAAAGGAACACGAAGGTCGCGTGGAGACAGCCTTGACTGCGGTTTTTATCGGGGGAAAAGGGACCTTCCCTGTCTCGAGATGAAGGGTGGTCGAAGTCTGCGAATGACGAAGAGCTTATTTCGGTTGGATTGATGTTTTGGTGGTCCACCTTGTCTTCAAAACATGGGAATACCGATTCACGTAGTTTCTACCTTGTTTTGACTGCCAAAAAACTGAGATTCCACATCGAGTTTTCATTGACCCAATATTTTCAGAAAACAGTTCATCATGAACCATGTTCTGTTTACCGACTGCACTTCTAGGCCGAATTCGAAACAGGTTGCTCGTTAGCTCGATCAACCTGGCGTGGTCCTTCCCCGAATCGATATCAAATTTCTACGAGGAGAGACGTACGGTCCCCGGAAAACCGTTTTCGTAGTTTCCGAGTTCGGGTACAGGTGGGAGAAATGAAAACGATTAATCGTGAGCGGTACGGAAAGTAAATAGCTCTTTCCTTGGGAGATCGGTCCGCGTTCGTAGATATAAATCAGTGGGGGCATATTAATTTATTGTTTGGCGCCGGCCGCTCTTACTTCTTCGGGAAATAGACGTCTATTTGCGCCTCGTGATAGGGCACTCGGTTCGGGATGAATTTCGCCGATGAGGAAATCGGTGGTCTTTTCGAGGGAGCTGGGGAAATATTGCTAACGGATGAGGGGAACAGCTGCTGCAACTCGAGGTCCGTTGCCTAGTCTCTGAAGAGCAGGATGGTTGTTCAGTTTACTCTTCGTTAGCAGCCACATATTGAAAATGTATACAATGCACCATGACACAATTTTGGTCCATTATCTGTAATTCAGAAACCTCCGACAGGATAAGTTTTTGAAAAATAATGGTTCGAATCCTCTTCCTCTGTATGAACTGATTTCAGATACAGGGTGATTCAAAACCTATGGAAAGTCCGAATAATAACGTGTGGTATCTCCAGTTTCTGGATTTTGCTCTCGTTTCGAATCACTCTGTATGTTCGAGAAGTAAAGCGAGCGAATAACTGAGTGGATCCGAGAATTTGTAACGCCAAGGGCTTACGCGCCATGACTGATAGAAAAGAAGAGATTTCGATTTCAACACTTATGAAGAGGAACGCGAACAGGGATTTGACGGGACTTTCTCTTCACTACCCCAAGGGCTTACGCACCATGACTGATAGCGAAGGGAAAAGTCAGACTCGCGAAACAGGGTAAAGTACGGCAAAAGATAACAGAAAGCGATACAGTACAGCAGTGTCAAAGAAGTAACCGGTGTAGGTCTAATGAAGAAATTGAACGGTAAAGACGGGGACCTACCTCCTTCATTTCAGGCACTCGCGAAAAACAAACGAAAACTAAAAATTAATTCCTAAGAGCACTAACTTCGTAATACAAAATTTATTCTAAATTCGCTGAACGGCTTGTCGTGCACACGATTAAAGTCGAATCGCAGAGAAAAGAGAGTACAGAGCGTAAAAGTGACAAAAGAGACTAAAGAGTAAAAGAGAGCCGTCGCGGGGGAAAATCTGCTTTTATAGCCAAACCCCCTCACACGGTAAAAATCTGAAAATTCCAGAATGCGACAAGAGTGAAAAACGTCGTCAGCTCCGGTTTATCGCATATCAACATCAGAAAAACGTCGAAATCTTCAACGGCATACAAGAAAAACAACGTTAAACACAGATAAACGGTTTTTTACATTCACTCTGCCTATCGGAATGAACGTACTGAATATTTGAGAATTAAATATTTTCAAAGGCGGAAATGTGAAACGAAAGGAATGCACTAAAATGAACTCCAATTTTCTCAGAAAACTGGATTTCATTACAAATTTCATTAGTAAACTTGCAGCTGAACTAATCCTTTTGACATATTCAATTTCACAGCTTTCCAACGTTGCGAATCCAATTGCCTCAGTCCTGAGTTTATATATGTTAGAATTGTAGCAATTTAAGTTTTCTTGACAGTTTTAAGGGAATTTCCCGGAATAACTTTCACGCTACTAACCCCCCCATCGAACGAATAAGGAAATATTACACAACAAATCCAATTTCTCCTTATAAACCGACCGCGAACTCCCTCAATGGAGTTCTTGACCTCCTCAACGTCCCCGCCGCCGATTTGAATATCCCGTCGATGGCCGGGTATCCATATACATAATCCCTTTTCGGGGTACGCAACCCCTCGCGATTCTCGGTATTCCTCCAATAAACCGATAATTGAATATCGAAGGGGTCGTATATAGGCGAAACGTGGCGTTAATTGATAAGTGTGCGTCGGTGGGTATCTCCCGCGGCCGCACAGTTTCTTCCGGAGTTGAGGAGTCGATATCTGTAATGATGTATGGGGGGCCACCGCCTAACCGGATTATTCGAAGGTTATTTCGGGGTATTGCCGGAGTAGATCCGGATTTATTCGGGGATCGAACGAAATTGATGTTTATTATTTCGGGTCCCCGTTCCTATTATCGGGGATAATTGATTTTTTACGGTCTGTTGATCCTCCGCGATTTCTGTACGCTCGACTTTGGGTTGTGGAGCGAACTGCGCTTTCGCCATTTTGCAACTAAGGTTGCGGTTGCAAAATGGCGAATGCATCGTGCTCCCAAGAATAGTTCAAATACTGTGTGTGTCGTGGTTTGAAGAATCATGTGTAAATTATGTAATTGAGTTGTGCTTCAATTAAATGTACCCAGAACACGCAAAATTATTAAGGTCATTTGCATAAAAAGTGTAGCACTTTTCTACACTCGATTTGATTTACACCAATGTAGAGGAAGTGTAGTTTATCTAGAGTGTATATAAACTACATCTCCTCTACACTGGTGTAAATTCAATCAGCAAACGAATGCTAAAGTCGAGTGTAGAAAAGTGCTACACTTTTTATGCAAACGAAAAGACCTGATATAAAAAAGATTATTCCATATATAGATAGAGATATATTTCATACATTATCATATATTTATTCAAAGATTACTGTTACTGTTACTGTACTGTTAGAAGTTTCAGTTGACCCCTGTTCAACATGCTTTTTGTTTTCGATTCTTCTTATAGATTTGTAGAATTTCATAATTTTGTATTTATTGGAAAAAAACCTTGTTATAGATGTAGATCTACACATAGTCAGAAGGAGATCTAGATAAACTACTCCTCCTCAACACTGGTGTAAATCAAACCGAGTGTAAAAAAGTGCTACACTTTTTATGCAAACGAAAGGACCTAATATTGGCATGGTTGCAAAATGGCGAAGGAGCGGAAAATATACTCCTGGGCCGGATTAATCTCGAGATAAATTTTTGAGGTGTGCATAGATTTTGATCATTTTGTTGTCTGTTTGTGGCCTATTTCATCTAGTTTATCACCTGATTTCGATTCTACGGGAATCTCAATTGAATTCGATGGTAAACAGAGTAGAACTGAAAGTGCCAATTTCCTCTAAATTTCTTAACACCCTGTGTAGGTAATTAGTGACGCAATGATGGGTAGTCGAATGAGTTTTCGAGGCATGATCTTCTCTCAACATTTTCCTGTTCAAATCACGTCAATAGCTCCTTCCTGAAAGGAAATACATTTTTTCATGCAATTTATAATATTAAGACATTAAGAACAATACATACCGACTTCCTGATCAAGGCACACGGTTATCCTGTTGCGTGTTATGATTAGAGTTTATGTAAATCACCTTGTCAGTTACAGTTCGTCACTAATTACCTCACAGGGTGTTCAGAAATTTAGGGGAAATCGCAACTTTTAGTTCTTCCCTGTATACCATCAAATTCAATTGAATTTCTTGCAGACTCGACATCAGGTTATAAACTAGATAAAGTAGGCTACAAATAGACAACGAAATGATCAAAACCGATGAACACCTCAAAAAGATATTCCAAAATCAATTCGTTGAAATTCTTTTATGTCTGGTTTTTTTTTCCAGGAGCGTAAAAGAATCCTGGAATAAATTTTTTGTTTTCCATATACCGAAGATAAAATTGTACCTCATAACTAATAAAGTGACGCGGAATATTTCATCCCCTTTTAATACGGATATGGTCGTGAAAAACCGGAAAAAATAACGCGCAGGCACAGGTGCATAGCCAGATTATCGCCGATCTAGGCTCGAAATACAAACAGGGGTGGGCTTATCAAGAGCGAGCGAGAAAGGAGAAACGAACGTACCTACCGAGTTATCTATTAAGCCCCTTCTCCACGCCGACAGTTACCCATTACCGGAGGTTCCGTCGCAACACAGTCCATAACGAAATAACGTCGGCCTAATAAAGGGACCTCGTTAATCTTCCGAGAGAAGAAAAGCGAAATGAAAATCGTAACGGAACGCTCGGAATAAACGGATTGTGTAAAAAATGGCGATCGCAAAAATAAAAAATCGCGGTGCGAGAGGAACGCCATCTATAATGTAACAATGGGCCCGGGGGAGGAGAATGGCTTCGCGTTTTCCGGACGGGGCCGCATTTCCACCGGGAAAATCTGCGTTTTCATCGCTCCGTATCGATGGCGCTTTCACGAGGATGGATCGGAAGAAATTTGTTCTTTGGTGTTTTTCGTGAGAGCGGCATTGAGGAAAGGTAAAACCATCTAGACGATACTTCCACAATGGTTTTCTTCAGTGCTTTACGCTTTACGTTATGTGTCTCAGAAAGAATGGCTATATTATGGAATGTGACCAACTTTGAGGAGCTGTAGCAGTCAGTAAAGATGCACCGGACATGAGCTGATTTTTTGGTGATAGATTGATTCTTTGCAAATAGAAAAAACTACATTTCATTCATCCACCGCGAACAGTTTAGTTTTTTTGATTTTTTCCGCGAAGATCCGAAATATCCGATTTTCTATCGACCATAACTTGAAAAATAAATTTTTTAAAAAATATCCGTTTGCATATTTGTATTCTACGCCCTCGATTTAGTGGACAGCAGCAGTGGTTCCGATTAGAGGCCAAAAATATTTTTCGAAAATTCGCAATTTTTCCATACATATGCATGGAAAATTTGAAAATTTTTCGATCTCTCCGATTTCCATCAAAGTTGGAGTATTTACTGAATAGAGGGCGTAGATTACGAATTGCAAACAGAATTCTGCTGAAAGGATTAGTTTGCAAGTCATGGTCGATGGAAAATCAGAAATTTTGGTTTTCTGATAAAGTTTACCCTCGCTTCATCGACGAAATTATTCTTAATCGGAAAAAATTTATTCATTCACCTATATCGACTCGGTTCAATTTACACACTTATTCGGGGTCATAGATTACGAAAATGTAATTAGATTCTTTGTACGATCGGTATTTTGCGAAATAAATCACTTCAAGTGCAAAATTTCGAAAAAATTTGTCAAATTTGAGAAGCTGTAGCAGCCAGAAAAAAAGCACTGCGCAAGAGCTGATTTTTTTGGTGGTAGATTGCTTCCTTGCAAATGAAAAAAACTGCATTTCATGCATCGACTGCGAACGGTTTAGTTTTTATGATTTTTTCGCGAAGATCCAAAACTTCCGATTTTCCATCGACCATAACTTGAAAAATAAATTTTTTTAAAAATATCTGTTATCATATTCGTGTTCTACGCCCTCGAATTAGTGTACACCATAAATTTGGTTTCGATTAGGAACCAAAAAATTTTTTTCTAAAAATCACAATTTTTCCATACTCTCCGATTTCCATCAAAATTTGAGTATTTAATATATCGAGGGCGTAGATTACGAATATGCAAACAGAATTTTGCTGAAAGGATTAGTTTTCAAGTTATGGTCGATGGAAAATCGGAAATTTTGGTTTTTCAATCAGAATCCAATTGTGATTCTGATATAACCTAACCAAAACCAACCTAACCTAACCCGACCTGACCTAGACTAGACCTGAATCGATCTAACTCAACCTGACCTTAATTAACTAACAAATTCACTAAAAATGTTGGCTTAGTTCTGCATTCTCGCAATACAGGACGAATATTTAGAGGATAGCTCAACGTAAGATAACAAAAGAGGATCCGCCTCAGCCCCGAGCCGTGATATGAAAATATTTTCCTTGGCGAAAATCATAATGATGAGAAAATAGCGCCTCCGTTGTTACGATACTTCGAAACTTGTTTCGTTCCTCTTGTTTATCACAATGGGCACGGCGCGAGAAGAATAAAGGAGCAACTTCTCGCAGAGTATAACTACATCGGTAAAGCCAATCCTCGTAATGCCGAGTTAGGAACTTCCGGGAAAATTCAACACGCGAACAAACTTCCCTAACTTCTTTTGCGGGTATCATATATTACTCTACGGAATTGCCTCCCCCGCGGGTCCGCCTTGATGCCCTTTATCCGATTTCGATTCCGAAACAATTTCCTTCGAGGAAGAAAATAAACGACGGACGCCACTGGCAGAAGTTTCCCGTCGCCGAACGCGAACGCGGCAACCGGAAAAACGTTTCGATGATTAGACGTGGTCGGCTACTTCGGGCGAAGTAATATTTCCCGCAAACAAGTTGGGTTTTTTCGTCCTGGATTTGGGGTTCGGAGCCGATGGAAGAATAACACGGTTTCGGGAAGTTTCAACACGTTTTCTTATCGAGTAGGGATTCGAAATATTGTACGTCACATACGTGTTTGTCATTCTATTTCGATATCGATTCTTTCCTATTGAAAAACTCAAACGTCATGAATATTCGTTGATGAGTGTCGAGAGAGGACCGAAGAGAGGCTTTCGCCTGTCCGCTCCAACGCATTTCCATATTTATCTTGATGACGTCTATAGAGGCCTATCGAAAGGGGCAAAAACCACCCCGGAGACGACATCAATGAGAAGACCGTGCCGAAAAATATCACAATCGAACGCTGCTTTCATCGTCGTATTCGAGCATAAGACCCCTATAACGATCTGAAAGCAGCGCGTAAAATGGAAATTCTTCCCCGAATTACCCTTTCGTCAACCGCTCGAAACCTCCATTAGGGGGACGAGGGCCAGTTATAATTGCGTTTTATTTACGAGAAATTCCGATCTCGGCATGGAAACACTCCAGATAATTGGATCTGACGACAAACAGCTAGCTGCATCTCGAAACCGCGCCCGGGGCTGATATTGCCCATCTTTTCGGGGAGGAAAACTCGAGAGGAGGTTATATTTCGTGGGAAATTATGGCGAGGCCGAATGTGGGACGGGTTGCTTTAGAAATTCAGGGGGGCGAAAATTGCAATTTTCGAAAAATGCCATTTCTGAGATGAAAATCTAAACTAAGAGAAATAGAAAGGAGGTCATCTTTCGAGAAATTTCTCTTCCAGGAAAATTATCGTAGATCTAAACGTGAGACATATTCTAAAAAAGCAACTCTTCTTATAATCAATCTGAAAATTTCATCCATTTCGGCACAACCGTTCGGTCTTGAGGAAGTTTTAACTGAACCCAACTTTTTGGGAATTTTTCGAAGGTCATTTTTCGAGAAATTTCTGCTCCAGGAAAATTATCGTAGATATAAACGTAAATATAATATATATATAAATAAATATTCTGAAGAAGCAACTCTTCTTATAATCAATCTGAAAATTTCATCCATTTCGGCACAACCGGCAACCGTTCGGTCTTTACAAATGTTTAACTGAACCCAACTTTTTGGGAATTTTTCGAAGGTCATCTTTCGAGAAATTTCTCTTCCAGGAAAATTATCGTAGATCTAAAAGTGAGACATATTCTGAAAGAGCAACTCTTCTAGTAATTAATCTGAAAACTTCATCCATTTTGGCGCAACCGTTCGGTCTTGAGGAAGTTTTAACTGAACCCAAGTTTTTGGGGATTTTTCGAAGGTCATCTTTCGAGAAATTTCTCTTCCAGGAAAATTATCGTAGATCTAAAAGTGAGACATATTCTGAAAGAGCAACTCTTCTAGCAATGAATCTGAAAACTTCATCCATTTTGGCGCAACCATTCGGTCTTGAGGAAGTTTTAACTGAACCCAACTTTTTGGGGAATTTTCGAAGGTCATCTTTCGAGAAATTTCTTCTCCAGGAAAATTATCGTAGATGTGAAAGTGAGACATATTCTGAAAGGGCAACTCTTCTAGTAATAAATCTGAGAATTTCATCCATTTCGGCACAACCGTTCGGTCTTGAGAAAGTTTTAACTGAACCCAACTTTTTGGGGCTTTTTAGACGGTCAACTTTCGAGAAATTTATCTTCCAGGAAAATTATCGTAGATCTAATTGTGATACATATTCTGAAAAAGCAACTCTTCTAGTGATAAATCTGAGAATTCTATCCATTTATGAAAAAAAAAAACCGTTCGGTCTTGAAGATGTTTCAACTGAACCCAACTTTTTTGGAATTTTTCGAAGGTCATATTTCGAGAGGATTTTCTTCCAGGAAAATTATCCTAGATCAAATTGTGATACATATTCTGAAAGAGCAACTCTTCTAGTAAAAAATCCATTTCGGCACAACCGTTCAGTCTTGACGAATCCTCAAGTGAAATTCGCAATTTTTGAAAAATGCCATTTACAAGATGAAAATCTAAACGAAGGGAGATTGGCTTTCGAAATTGCTCGTAGTAGATTCAGCGTGTTCGAAAATCTATATTTTCATTCCAAAATTCCGAATATCTGGCCACATTTAGGAGGAAATAATTTTTTTGTTTTTCCACTTTTCTTCATTTTCGAGTTGACTTTGAAGAGCTATTAACATATGGCTTTCTGCCTGTTCTCCATGGCTAGGTATTACTTTATTTCAACTCACAGGACTCAACTCGACTATTTCCCAATTCCCGAATTCCCAAAGGGATTCGACGAAATTTCGAATTATCGATCTTGCCAACATTTTCAATTTTCATCTATCACGTTCACCCGGAATTCCGTCCCAGGCAAGGGTCCAATTATAGTCGAAGTACTACTGCAAACATCCGATATTGTCGCACCTTTCACAGACAACATAATGCGTTTTCATCTTCCGACTCCGCCTGGGAGTCGCGGGGAACATTTCCAACTTTGTAGTCACGTCAATACTCGTCCTTTTATATTCAGGAGGAGTTGGCCACGTTTATGACAACGGAAAGTGCTGTAACGATTTTTACGGTCTATTAGCTCGTGTATGAACTTCGGGAGGAACGACGGCATGCATTTGAGGTCGAGAGTAAACTTTTCCGAGCTGGTTTTGTCCACGTTGTCCGAGATAAAGTTCATCGGATGATCGCTATGGAATTTCGACAGGGGACATTGAAAATGGCGCTCGGCTTGGTTCGTTTGAACTGTCAAAATTCCAAAGCCTACTCGACTATGGATTTTCCCGGCTATCATAAGGCCCGATATCATCGTCGTCGTCCCCATCGACGAAGATTAAAAAACGAAACAGCCAGATCGTGGCCCCCAGGCGTCAGAATAACGAACCGACCCGTTAATTACTCCCAGACCTCAGATTCGACCTGTTTCCATCCTACGTCGGGGAAAGAGAGATAGGGGAGGCGTCCGCGGTCATGACGGATGTCAGGGGGTTTCAAAGCATATTTCCGGCGTCATTAATTCCCCGAGACGGGTGGTGAGAGAGGGAGGGAGGAGGGAGGAGAAAGTTCCACGGGTCTGACTGAAGAATCCGAGCCTGGCTAGGGTGAAGGTTTCTTCTTGCGGCCAAGGCAACAAGCATCCTGTCGTAGAAAGTGCCTTATTGCGTCCCAAGACATTGTTACGAGGTTTCGTTCCCGGGGAGAATTCCCCTCTCGACAAAATTCTCGAGGAGTAATTTGAGGAGTAAGAATTTCGGCGTTTCGTGGTTGCTTCTCGAGTGATACAGGGCGAGTGTTATCGTTGAGGAATTGTTAACGGCATCCACGACCACCGGAGACGCCTTGAAATGCAGTATTTAGCTGAACGAGGTTCGAGGGAAACTAGGAAGCCAAATATTGGCCCATACTGGCAGCTGATTTATTTGTTACAGAAACCTTGTGTTTTAATGTGTTGAATATGTTAGATTTGGTATGATTCTGATTATTGGTTGTTCACCTATTTGGCAGAAATCGAAAATTGGCACTCGACTAGGGTGGCCTCAAAAAACGAGTCATTTTTTGGAGATGGCATTCGAAGATTGCCTGAGAGGTGGAAAAAAGTAGTAGCCCGCTATGGAGAGTATTTGTAATGATCTGTCACTCATTTTGTGACATATGAATGAAGGCATTGTCGATCATAAAAAACAGTGTGGACGTACAGAGATATCTCAGAAAGCAAAGAGATGAGGGCCTCATAATTCAAAGCCAAGACAAAGAATGCTTGGGTTACGAAATCATCATTAAGAGTGAAGACATATCTCTGGAACAGGATGAAAATCTGTTAACTAGAGGTATCTATAGTTTATTAATGCTCCTAATGTCTACATTCCTCGTAGGCCCACTTTAAGGCTTATGAAATACAGAATACATCTCAGAGTGCACAATCTTCAGAGAACATCAGTGTGAGCAACAAGAGACTAGTGTCCTCAAAACTGAAGTTCTTAACGCAATTAAGTCAGTTCACCATCTTGAATAATTCAAGGGAAATATATAAATCGCTGGAAGTGGCGAGAGTGAGAGAGAGAGAGAGAGAGAGAGAGAGAGAGACTGAGGATAGGATAGACGGATGCGATTCGTAGAAACCGACTTCCTCCGATATTTTCCACTCAATTTTGTTCGTTGTCGGGGCAAATTATCGCGATTATTTAGAGTCAGCAGTAATGAAGTCTCGGATGCTGCGAGATAATAGGGAGAAACGAGAGAGGTTCTCGTTGATCCCTTTACGATTCGTTTATTTCCACTCTGCGCGAGGATTACAGCGGCAGGATGAGGGAGTTTGTACGGAGTTATGACGGACGCAACCTTCTGTATTCGAGAAGAATCCTTTTACGAATGGAAATTGACGAGGGTAGTTTGACAAAGAGTCTTTTTTCTAAATGGGAATCGTAAAATTCCACAGATTTTAGAACAATAGATGTCAGTTTTTCGTCTATTACCTACTACTGGTTACTATATTTTTTATTTCTTCCATGAAACCAGGACATTTTCTCATAAAAATAATATTGTTAATATGAATATTCAGCTTTAGTAGTAGTAGCTTTCAATGGAGCTCTATATCAATCTCAATCGAATCATTCGGAGGCTTCAACTTGCATCTTTATTCACTAAACTCCCCCTTGAATCGCAACATCGCGAAATCCAACGCCCCTCACCCTCCAACTCCAGCCCAGACTCCAACAATTCAATCTGGCATGTCGGAAGTGTCTCAATATACACATGTTTGAAATTCTGCGGTCGCCGCCCTATTCTGAACCGCTGAAACAATGGAACAGTCCGGACGTGTCCGGATCTGACCGGGGATGTTTGGAATTATAGGACGGACGACGCGTAGGGGAAAAACTGGACCGGAGGAACTCGAGAATCTTTCACGTTTTGCCTGCCTATCCTCGCTACGCAAATATGGGGATGTGAAGTTTAGCCGGATCGAGCTGAGCTACTTATACCTACGACAGGCCTCTCCATGAGCCGGTACGGTTGGCAAGATCGTAAACTTTCGTGCAAACTTTATGCCTATACAGTCTGTTGGGTCGTATTGATTCACCGTTAACGAAACGCGGCTAATTCCATAAAGTTATTGAGGTGTTATATTCCTCCTCGAGGCGTACCCTTGTTGATTTTCGAATGAGGGGTGTCGCAACTGAGATAATACTGGGGAAAGGACTGAAAAAACACAGGAATTTCTCTGGAAGGGATCGTTAAGTTGAGCCAGGTGAAACTTGAAGAGGTAGTTGCCCTTTAATTAGATTGAAAAATGGCTAATTAGAGGCGAAGGTTGAGAACAAGCAGAATTTCTGTACAAGGGGCGATATCGAGATCAACCAAGTTCGATGCCTTAGAAAAATGTTACTTTCTGGTGCTGATTAGCCACAATCGACCAATGCCACCGAAGTCAGCGTGAATATAACCAAGGAAATCGCTCAAATTCAGCCAAAACTAAGCGGCTAAATCATATAAAGGGGCTAATTACTCATATAAAGCCATTTTCAATATAAATCTCTGATATAATTGGGCATATTCTGTTTAAAAGGCATTTCTATATTGAGAGGTGTCATCTGATAAGGTGTATTCCATATAAAACGGCATATTCCATATAAAGAGTCATATTTTATATAAAAAGGTGCATGCCATAATAAGGCATACTCAAATAAAGGGGCATATTCCGTTTTAAAAGCATTTATATCTTGAGAGGCATAGTGGACGTTAATGCAGGTGTCATTTGATAAGGCGTATTCCGTATAAAACGGCATATTCTATATAAAGAGTCATATTTTATATAAAAAGGCACATGCCATAATAAGGCATACTCAAATAAAGAGGCATATTCCGTTTTAAAAGCATTTATATCTTGAGAGGCATAGAGGACGTTAATGCAGGTGTCATTTGATAAGGCGTATTCCGTATAAAACGGCATATTCTATATAAAGAGTCATATTTTATATAAAAAGGCACATGTCATAATAAGGCATACTTATATAAAAAGGCATATTTCATTGAAATAACATATTTTATATATAAAGGCATATTCCATGTGAAAAGCCATATTACATTCAAAATATAATATTCCTTATGAAAAGTCATATTAGATATGAAAAGAAATTCATCATATGAAAAGTCATATAATGTATGTAATTATATAATCATTATATAAAAAAGATTATTCCATATGAAGGGACATATTTCATACATAATCATATATTTATTCAAAGATTCATTTTGAAAGTATTGTTAGAAGTTTTCAGTTCAACATTCAACATGTTTTTTGTTCTCGATTCTTCTTATAGGTTTGTATTTATTGGAAAAAACTAGTTATACAGAACATTAATCGAAAAAAGTCATAAAGAAATAATATTCTATACAAAAAGGCATATTCCATATGAAAAGACTCATTCATATTTAAGGGCGTAGTTTCATATAAAAGTCATATCGCATTTAAGAAGTCGTATTCCAAGATGGTAGACGTTGATTGTCGCAGCCCATAAAGTTTTCGTGATACTCTGCGAAAATATCAGATAACCACTAATTGAAGTTCTCGTGGTTACGAAAAAGCCCTCTCTCTTTCAGCTTCCCTCGGAGCGTATTTTTCGAAAGGTCACGAGGCCTGCGGCGGCGGCGGTCCATTATCCCGCAGATGGATACTTTATTTCAGCCGGACCGGGGTGTCTATGGCCGGCACCCGAATAAACGAGATTACATTCAATCGGGAAATCCATTTGCCGCGAAAACACGTTTCTTCTTCTTTTTCTTTAATCTCCGCGGGAAGCGGGTCGAGCATCGCCACAATCGCCCGCCATTCCGGGAAACGATGGAGCAGTCCTTCCCGGAATTTCCGAGGTGACTCTTTGAAAGGCGAGACAGGATTTCACCAGGATATCGTCACGCGCAAGCCACGTCGACAGACTCGAGAGGCAACAAGAGGAAAACGTGAAAGGTGTTTCGATTTCAAAAGGGTCTTTGAAGGGGATATAATCACGTGACCGAATGACTCGACGAGAAAAAGTGACACGAACACGGATCATCTGTCGTGGAAGTTATTCCTATGTTCTGCATACTTTTGACGTGAAGAAATACGTAAAAGCCTGCTTATTAGGGGAATGTTCATTATAAGCATGTTAGTAAGGGTCTCAAATGTTCAAAGTTATATCCCTTCGGCAGTTATCTACATACAATAAGTGCGCTCTTGATAGCATAACCTTCTACCCATCAATAGATGGCGCAGCTATCTGTATATCTCTCCATGGTGTTTATCCATTTGTAATGATATGAACGCGCAACGAACAAAGCAGATGTATATGGTTGAGTTCACAATCTTACTTGAACTCGGAGTAAGCTCTAAATATGCCGAAGCGTTCACAGACTTACTCCAAGGAAGATCGAGTATGCTCTGTAAGCGTTCATAAACTTCCTCGGAGTAAACTCTGCTTTTGAAGTGGGTCATACTCTGACAGTTTTGACCTAAGATTTCTGAGAAGACATTATAATTTCCACTTTAGTATCCATGTTATACATTTACGACAGCCAAATTCAAGATTAAAATGCACAAAGGGTTTTCTCTGGCATGGATACTCAAGCATTAATCCCTGATAAAAATATAAATATCTCTTATAACCTTACTTACTCTGACGTTTGTCAGAGTAAGATTGTGAACGACGAGCTCGGAGTGAAGATCGGAGTATATTTCTGATCATATGGTCATACCCTTACTCTACTCTCTGAGTAAGTTTGTTAACGCAACCTATGACGTAAAAACTGGTTGATTCCTAAGTATACCTTTTGAAACTTAGGAAGATACCAGTCAATTTTAGGGCTGTGTATCTTTTCCTCAGATACTAACACAATCTTCACCCTGAAAACGTAGAATCAGATTAAACCCCTTCAACTAAACTAGGTTTAGATAATAGATAAACTCAATTCGATCAATCTGTGGTGTAGACGGTCTTCGAATTCGACTGCTTAGACAGCACAATCATCCATCCTCACTTCCAGGAATCTAGTTTTCACAAACCAGCCTCCCCTTTGATCGGAGGACCCTAAATCGCATAAAGTACACACACACACACACACATCTCAATCGAACCCCCGGACAAACAGATCGCGTCTAGTTGTCAATTCCCTCCAATCAATCTCCGGGCCTAACGAGAAAAACCGCCGCAGGTTCATCCGTCAGACCAGCCAAGAGGGCGGCTTGTTTCTTCCCCCCGGCGTGAATAATTCACCGCCTAAATTGCCGCACAACACATGGTGCCGCCGCCGCTCGCCCGCCTGTTAAGGGACGCTCCATTTGCCGCTCGAGCCGGCCGTCGGGGCGCTGGTTGCTGGATCGTTAGCCCACATAGGCAGATGTTCTCTGGGCCTTGCTTGGGGTGTTGGAAATTGAATATTTCAACCCCTTATAGGATCAATACGATTAGTTATTATATTATCTGTATGGTAAAACTGAGAATTACTCTGTCTATGTCGATATAAAACTGTGAATAATACATCCGTCCTCCGTATATCGAGCGAACAGGGTCGACAATGTCCAATCCCCGAGAATAACTTTCAATTCCCTCCCGAATTCCATCAGAGCTTCCATACGACCGTATAACGCGGAGAGATATGGGGACGTCTAAAATTTACGATTCTGTTGACGGATTACCGCCCGTAAAGGGCGACATTGTATCCGCGGCAAAACAACCGTAATAAAGCCCGATTTTTTATTGTTGCAGGCAACGTGTTCGTGATCGCGGCCATCCTCATGGAGAGGAACCTGCACAGCGTCGCCAACTACCTGATCCTATCGTTGGCCGTGGCCGATCTCCTGGTGGCCTGCCTGGTGATGCCCCTGGCCGCCGTGTACGACGTCAGTCAGGAGTGGACCCTGGGGCCGGAGCTGTGCGACATGTGGACGTCCAGCGACGTGCTGTGCTGCACCGCCTCCATCTTGCATCTGGTGGCCATCGCCATTGACAGGTGAGTGATTTGATTCTTTGGTATTTCCTTAATTTTTGTCCATTTCCTCCAGAATTCGTGCATATCATGAATCTATTCCTTCGTGACGTCATTTCCGTCCCTTCCTGCGTCCAGATGGCGCTCCCGATCCTCCGTCTGAAGTCCGGGGGATTTTCGAATTCAATTATCGTCCCGTTTCCGGTCCGAATGCGGCCAATACGCCGAGAAATAAATTAAATCCGCGGACAAAGGACGTCCTGAGTATTGTTTTCCCTTCTTCCGTCCTACTAGCGACCGTGTTTATCCGAGGGGGGCGCCACTTGTTACGTCTCTTTCGGGGACGGTCGGCTCGCGTTATCCGATCCGAGATTATTATTTTTCGGTCGACGAGCCACTCGAATTTTTTTTAACGATAGTTCGCCGGTTTTTCGAGGGTGTCAAGCATCGATACGAACCGAACGAGTTGTGTTTTCGACGATGCATTCATCCGACGGACGTTCACAATGGGGATTGCGCCGCGAATTTTCCTTTTATTCTCGATACTTTATTCATTTCCATTTGGATTATACGCGGGGTTTTACGACCTTTTCATCGCGCGAAATCGATAATTCATTCCGGTTCTATCATCATTCTCTCAATCGACTTTTAGTGTAGAAGACGCGTCTGATGATTTTATGTGAAGTAATAAAGTATATCTTGTCCTCGAACACCTTGAAGTTGAAGATTAATCCACACTTAGATTACTCAACTTAAGATCTAGATCTCTGCTGACATGGGAGTGACATGATACCATAAAGCAACTGGCGAGAGGCAATAAAGTCACTCAACTATAGGTATCAGAGCATTGTGGTGTTGAAGGAAATGAAGAAACCGATGACCTAGCGAAAAGAGCATCAAGGTTAACACCTGCTGGATCTGAGCCTTACTCTGAGCTCGGAAAAGACCAAGGCAGCAGTCCAACGATGGGAGTTGAACAACAGAAAAACCCTCTGGAGAAACACTCCTGGACCTACTCAGTCAAAGAAATTCCTACCGATTTCACCGACCTACACCAGAAAACTGCTGAAGCTGTCGCGATTTGAGCTTCGGGTGATGGTGGGACTGCTGACAGGGTATATGAGATTTGTAGGCTCTGTGGATCAGAAGCAGAAACAGCTGAACACGTGGTATGCAAGTGTCCAGAGCTGGCTGGCCAAAGAACCATCCATATGGGGAAACCTGTCCTGGATACTCACGAGGTAACGGTCAAGACCCCTAGGAATGTTGTCGGTTTTAACAACACCATTGACGACCTCCTTGGGTTCCTATGAATGAGTAGGGTAGAGAACGAAAGGTCTACATGGTCGCAGTTCCTGGAGGGACTAATCGAGCCACAACAATCAACCACAACCCCGCTTCAAATAATGATAAGATCTAGATAAGAAAACACCAGAGCTGTTTTAGCCGTTGTTTCGTCTACAACTCGCCGTCCAGTTTACAAGTTTTAAAGAACTTCAAGGAGCGGTCCCGCAAGTGTCTCGTCCAAAACATTCTTGCCTTGGCTGGAAATGGTGAAGCATTTTATCACCAGGTGATCTGAATTTTACCCTCCTCCCCACAGAACGTGCACTAGTTAGTTTCTGCTGGACACGTTGATTCTCGTTAGGTCTATCACAAGGCGACAATATCCTGCAAGAAATACAATAAGGAGGTGTAGCAGTGTTGAAGTTCCTCCAGAGTAATTCACATTCTTTCTCCTGAAACACAGAAAGGTGTTCTGAACGAGTGTGATTACGTTGTGTTGAGTGCGTGCTTTAAATACATCCAACACATTTATTATTCAACGAACCTCTTCCATTTCATCCCTATTACACGCATCAGAAACACCGTCCAGATGTCCGCAGTTTCCACCCCGACTATGGCGAGCCCACTTTTCCAAATCGAAAGGGGTACGTTTTCCTCCCGTTAGCCGGAATTTTCACACTGCCAAATGGCGTCGTCGTGCGGGACCTGTTCGAGCGTGCCGAATTGAATTTCGAACCGGTCGGTCCCGGCTATGCAAAGGACGTTACCCTTTTCCCCGAGGGGGTAGGAGGAAGAGGGGTCGCGGTTCCCGACGTGGAACACCGGGATTTACGGGATTCGAGTTCGGGCGAGTGTAAATACTGGATCGAATGAGGGATTCCGAATTTAGCGAATCGCCGAATCGAATGGTTTTCTTGGAACGGGGCGCGTTATCGTTTACACGATAACGTTTCCTTCATATCCGAATGGAAATATTGAACATACGGAAATTGTGTGGTTTAACGTGATTTTCCAATATTGTGGCAGTGCGAAACTTTCCCACTTCAGCGATGGGTACTCAAATGACGTTGAAATGATGTCCACATCTTCACTTCTCTTCTCTTCTCTTCTCTTCTCCACTTCTCTTCTCCACTTCTCTTCTCCACTTCTCTTCTCTTCTCTTCTCTTCTCTTCTCTTCTCTTCTCTTCTCTTCTCTTCTCTTCTCTTCTCTTCTCTTCTCTTCTCTTCTCCACTTCTCTTTTCCACTTCTCTTTTCTACTTCTCTTCTCCACTTCTCTTCTCCACTTCTCTTCTCCACTTCTCTTCTCCACTTCTCTTCTCTTCTCTTCTCTTCTCTTCTCTTCTCTTCTCTTCTCTTCTCCACTTCTCTTTCCCACTTCTCTTCTCTTCTCTTCTCTTCTCCACTTCTCTTCTCCACTTCTCTTCTCCACTTCTCTTCTCCACTTCTCTTCTCTTCTCTTCTCTTCTCTTCTCTTCTCCACTTCTCTTTTCCACTTCTCTTTTCCACTTCTCTTCTCCACTTCTCTTCTCCACTTCTCTTCTCCACTTCTCTTCTCCACTTCTCTTCTCCACTTCTCTTCTCTTCTCTTCTCTTCTCTTCTCTTCTCTTCTCTTCTCTTCTCTTCTCCACTTCTCTTTCCCACTTCTCTTCTCTTCTCTTCTCTTCTTTTCTCTTCTCTTCTCTTCTCCACTTCTCTTTCCCACTTCTCTTCTCCACTTCTCTTCTCTGAGTTGTAAACACTCTTATGGAATCCATAGAGCAGCTCCAGATCAAAATATTATATCATAGGTGATTGCGCACCAAGCTATGTTTAATAAACATCCAATAAGACAGCATTGAGCGTGAGAGAATCCCTTATTATTCGAATAATTGGGAAAAAAAATTGTAACTGAACCTAACCTTTCAACTGCCAGGACGCTCGTAAATCCCGCAATTAAAATGGGCGTATCCGGTCGCGTCGCGGATGGTCTCGCAACCGACGAGAAGTTAATCACTTCGAAAGGACGTAAAAGTGCGACCGTGAACAATCCCCGTTTCTACCCATTAACCCCGAACGACACACGCAACCGTCTCCGACCTACCCTCCGCGTCCAAGACGCAATTCTCATGAGATATGGTCGTTATCAATTTCTGGCCGGGGTTTCCGGATGATGGAGTGGACAGTTGGAATGAGGAAAGACAAGGTAATGAATGGGGTGGAAGGCAGCATCAGGGTTCATCAGGGATTGAGGACAATTCATAACACAACAAGAGTATTTTTTCCTTCAGGGAAACTGCTTTTTGCACGTCAGTGCTTGCTTTTAAAAGAAAAGAACTACTTCAGCACGCCCTCCAGTTCTAACTGCAGTATCTGGGATGGCTTCATAGGGTTAACCTACCCTACAAGTACTCACAAGAAATGGAGATTCATTTCGTAACCAGGTGATGCTAAGTTTCTCCTCATTGATGATTAGGATTTTCCTAACGCGGCAATGCCATTCATTAAGGAGTTGTAGCATTTTTTGAGGAGGATTTTCTTCATCATCTCCTCAGATTCGCTGATGGAGCTTATCTATCTATCACAAGATGAAGGGTTTAGAGTCTGTAGTGCTGTAGTTGGGCATGTTCTCGTATCTCCAGTGATGCAACAGGAAGGTATCCTTCCTGTATTTTTTCAGGGGATTCCTCGTACTATTCTGACTTGCCCAGGCATGCCAGACTATCGCCCCATAAGTGATTAATGGTCCAACTCCTCTTCCGAGTACCTACGACCGAAAAGAATCCGATGCATCAAAACTTGCGGTAATAATCGACGTCTAGACCGCCTGATGAAAAATTCCGCGGCGGGCTTAATGAAAATCCCGTTTTCCTCATCGGAAGTCGGCGCGGAAAACGGACCGGAGACCGAGATCCGGAGACGATGGCGAAACGGTGTAATTGTATTGTATTCGGAGGATCGGGTCCGGGCACTTTCCGGTGAACGCGGAAACCGCCGTCGGCGATGGCGTTTCTGCGTCGAGAGTGCCACTCGGCGGGAGAATCTGGACCACCGTGATTTTCTACCCGTTAGGCCGGTGGAAAATTAACCGGTGCGCTACTCGAAAGGGAATTTCGATTAGCTCGTTATGCACCGTCGCATCGCGCCTTTTCGAGTTTGTCCGAGAGGCTATTTCATCGACCGCTACGTATGAGGAATATACGAGCACGAACGAATCAATAATTGAAATGTGACTCGAGAGTCGTAGTATATCAGGGGAAGCAACAGCCTCCTCGATGCGCTGGGAATAAACGCTCGGTATAACCGTTTAGACCTGGCACAACCATCATGAGGGACAGCTGGTCGATCCACGCTGAAGTGTGTAGACGGCAAAATATGCATTTTGCTGGCTCTGGCAAGTTCCTCAGAGAGGAATAAATCTTTTGGTGCATAAGTGTATGGCCTGTTATGGTGGTTTAACTGTTTGTATTGTACCTCCTTGGCCTTTTGGCCCATACGCGTACCTCTACAATGAATGAAGGTATTTCTAGCCAAATGCCCAATGAAATGGCTTTAGCCTTGTGGCTTTCACACTCCTCTCCAGAGGAACATTCACTTATCCCAGATATCTCAAATATCAAAAGGTTAAAGACATGTTGGAGCCCTTTCCAGGTTTTAGGACTTGTGGTGGTGGTTGGGTTCGGGCCACTCCTCGGCTCCTTGCTGTCGGTTGGATTCCTGATCCACCCGCACTTCCTGGCGAAGCAGACAGCTGTTCCTCAGCATTTCCCATGTACTTGCATACAAGGGGTCGTTGTGGCTCGATTAGCCTTTTAGGAACTGCTACCCTGTAGATCTTTTGTTCTCTATCCTACTCTTTCATAGGAACCCAAGGTTTCCCCATATGAGTGGTACTTAGGTCCGCCAGCTCTGCACACTTGCATACCATGTGTTCAGGTCTTTCTGCTTCTGATCCACAGAGCCTGCTAGTCTCGTCTGCTGAATTTCCCATACAGTGCAAATGATATTTGTATCCACTATCACCCGAAGCTCAGCTCGTCGAAGCTTCAGCACTTTTCTAGTATAGGTCGGTGAAATTATCACGAATTTCTTTGACTCAGTAAGTCCAGGAGTGTTTCTACAGAGGGTTATTCTGTTGTTCAGCTCCCACTGTTGGACCACTGCTTTATATTGTTTTTCCTAGTCCACAGAAGGGTTCGAAAGATGACTTTACACGCTACTCGCCGGCTTTTGGGCGAGTCGCTTGAGTAACAGCGACGTGTACTCGCAATGGCTTGCACACATGTAGTTGATAGCATCAGAAATACGTTGTATATACTCGCCAGCTAGTTGGCTACTATGCAAGTGGGAAATTCTGTGGGTACTTGACTAGTAGAGCACTCGCCGACTCGCCGGCTTCTTACAAGCCTGCTTCTTAGGTCGTAAACTTGCCCAGTGTACTTGATCTGGTAGCAACTCAAAAAAATTGGACTTTTCATCTTATCCGGCTGCAACTCTCGAAACAAAAGAGGCCCATATCTTTCCGAGAATGCAGCCCCTTCTAAAAGGATTCTTCCATCAATCAACCGCCCCATAAGTCGCTGAAAACGCCCGGAACGTTCGAAATTTTCGCCGACGAGCCTTCCCCATTGTTGCATCATTTCCGAGGCGGCTACGTGGATGCTCCCCGAACATAACCTAATCTGATTTCCGCGCCGAATTTCGGAACATCGCCGATTTTCCATTCCGCCCTTAGCCGAATTAAATGTTAAGGAACCCCGGACGGAAACAAAAGCACCTAAAGGGGATTTTCTCCCGATTTTTGAGCGTGGGTCGATAATGCAATTTTCGACGCAGGCATTTGTCGGGTCGTTAAAATTTCACGGAGCCCTCGACATTTTTGAGATGAAAGGGAATTATGTATAGAATGTTGGGAGGGACCTTCTTTCCCATCCTGTAAGTAAGAGCGTTTGATTTTGTGCCGTGTAATTTTTAAAGTGTTTGCGGGGTAAACGTGGAAAGGGGGAAAGATTCGATGTTACATTTTAACGTCTAAGTGGAACGTTGGAGAGCTGCTCCCACGGTTCTTCGCAAAATATCGAAAGCCGTTACAATGCTCATTAGATTGTCAGTGAAGGGGAGATGCGACTCAAAGGAGGTGTAGTCAAAGGCTCCTTGGAAGTCGAGGAATATTTTTGAGTCTACCTATCTATCTCACCGATAGGTAAGACGACACTCCGATTTTTTTTATATATCATCGGAACTTCAGTCTCCGTCTACACCCCTCCTATACTTGAGCCTGAGTTCAACCCCTACTGTCAATAACGTATCCTGCTGGTTTGGATACCCGGGGGGTATCCACATCCATCCTCCCGCTCGTTCCCTTGTTCAACCCTACACCCCAGTCACCGGGGAACCTTGTCTTCGGCTCGTAGCTACCAGGGTAGGTTTGGTATTTTCCCTAAAACAATAGCTGGCGCTCGAGTACACCGAGAAAAAGCCGTTACAGTGTTTTTAGTGTGGAACCATCTGGTATGGGCAGCACTATATTACCTAGTTGGTATAGCTCTTGATATCCATATAATTTAGTTGAGTGTTGAAAACAATAAACAAATTATCGATTGATTATTCTGTCCAGTTTGCTTGGGAGATTGTAACTCGATCTATTAATGACGTATTACCCTTCC
Organism: Coccinella septempunctata; assembly: GCF_907165205.1. NCBI lineage: Eukaryota > Metazoa > Arthropoda > Insecta > Coleoptera > Coccinellidae > Coccinella > Coccinella septempunctata. The sequence continues at coordinate 39,933,118 of NC_058193.1, read as the reverse complement.
AAAACCGATTCCGGATGCCCCACGGCAAGATAGGCCGTTGGGCATCATCTAAACAATCCTCCCCAAAAAAAAGGTGATAATCGCTTTTGATAGGGACGAAACAACCCCTTCGAAAATCCTTTGTGTTTCGGGCCCGTCCGTATTCGGAAATTTTTTTCGTTAATTGGGACGGTAAACTTGCAGTTGTTTTAGCCGCGAAATTAATTAAAAGGGGAAACTTCATTTTTGCCCGGAAGGTACGTGTGAAGCTCGAAAGTTTCCCGCGTAAGTAAGCTCCGGGGCGAATTAAAAGCAACACATTATCCGAAATGAAATTTAATTAATTCCCATTCGGTCCTTGATGGAAACTCGCACACTAGATTGACGTATCCGCCGTAAGAGAGCAAGAATAATGAGGTTTCTACTAGCTAGGGTTGGGCATATTGTTGTTCATACTCAGTTCGAAATATTCAAAATAGGGAAATTTCTCCCCTTGTAAGGAATAACATGTTGTGAATTTATAGAATCACCGCAAGGCTTGGTCCAACAGAGTGTTTCCTTCCACAAATCGATCTTTCTTTGACTACACTGAAAGTTTGAATGTTTCCTCTCAGATGTTATGGTTTTAGTTTTAACTGTAATTTGAATTTTGAAAATTATCAACTTTTGAACCTTCAGATTTCCATCAAAATTGGGAATTTATTCAATATAGACCACCAATATCTAATTGTCTCTTGAGATCTTGAAAATCTCAGAAATCTTGGAGAAACGGGCAAGGTTTTCCACTTTGTTTTCAACTCTCATTATATGAAAACTACACCAGATAGGAAGAACGAACGATATTTTGGTCTATGTATATCATTCTGAATCGTTCTAGTTCAGTTCTTCTTTAACCTCCCTTGAAAGTGTGTCGATCATACTTATATCCTCAGCTCAGTGTCTATAGCTCCCTCTCTCATGATTATTATATTCGTTCAAGAGCTTTTCGAAACCGGCAATCTCAAAAAAAAAAGAAAAAACTTCATCGAACACACTTCTTCCATGTCCATATGGAGCCTCCGTCCCAAATACCAGATCCTTTATGTTCGAATTCCTTCCGTCGACGATAAAAAACCCCGGAGCGGGAGCGCATCCTTGTTCGTCCCGCCATGCAAAAACATCCCCAAATAGCGAATCTAGCCGGCTCATGAGCGAATTCGAATAAAACGGGGGAGAACAGTCGTACATGCATGAGACTTCGCTGCACGGCTATATCGTTTTATTAGATGCATGGTATATATACGGTCGTAGGTATTATTAGGCTTCGGAGCACGGTTGAGCGTAAGCCTTTATTAAATCAGGATGAAATGAGTTTATCGGATCAAACTCGGAGCAGATTATGAATTTTTTATGGGCAGGTTTAGGAACGTATATACGCGGGGGAATGATGCGGTTTGAAATTTTTCATTGAACGTGACTTTAACCGACCTGTTGCGACTTGATGCTCGACTTATATCGGCCGGTTTGTGTTGAAAAAATGAGGTGATGTGGAGGGAACATATTGCACAGAGTGAGTAGAAGAAACTAGTTTCTGTTGTGCCCAATTCGATAAGTTGCTGAGCTCTGTGCTTTTACTTCTAGGTTCATTATCGCACATCTTTCGATTGCAAATCGCTTGGGTGACAGCCTAGCGTTGTGGGGGTGGGTTCCCTCTCCCAACCTCCTTTTCTACTTAGCACAATAGCGAGAGCTTGACCAATACGTTCTCATCATATGATTGCTTCGAATTCTTTTCGAATTGGTTTCCTCCATCGGGCAATTTCACAATTGGATCTAGCGACAATTGTCTAACGAACGACGTCATTCGTCCCATCGAATGTCACTAAAAGCATCAGTCTATAGACGTACCGAGTAATTTTTTCCGAGAATCCGGAATCCTATCAATGCATCATCCGCACGATCAACTGAGTTCAAAGGATGCTCAAGGAGGGATAGATTGCTTTCTCCTCCTCGGAGAGAACAAGGGCCATAATTGAACTCCATTCGCAGGAGACAATAATCGGGAATTGAGTATATATATATATAGGGTTCGACTTAACGCTGTTCATGCAAATACAAAGTTGCTTCGACGAGGATGAAGACTACGACTAGGACGAATCGTAATGCATAAAGGGAACGAGACTCGAATATCGAACTGGGGAAATCGAATCATTCCACGATTCCACGTTTTTGAGGAACGGCGGAAGGGAGATCTTTAATTCGAGAAGTCGCCGAGTGAAGAACGGGGTTGGGAAGGATAAGTCTTTGGTCCTTACATGTAGGTACGTTTCCATGGAGTTGAGACTTACGAGGATGTATTGATATCTATTTAGCCTAGACCAGTTTCATGCATAAAAAAATATTGCGTTACCGTAGCATGAACAATAACTCAGTTTGAGGTCAAAAAAGTGAACCAGAGTTACACAATGAATTAGAAGAAAAAAGATGTCCACCGAAACTGTGAAAATAGAAAAATTGGAGTATTGAGCCATCATCAAGTACCTGTATTTGAAAGGGTTAAGAGGTAAGCAGATTTACGAAGATATGCTTAATACCCTTGATGATCAATGTCCTTCGTATGCGACCGTGAAAAATTGGACAGCAAGCTTCAAAAGAGGTACATTTTCCATTGAAGATGATGACCAATCGGGAAGGCCAGCTTCTGTGTCAGTACCCGAAAATATCGATGCTGTTCATGACATGATTTTATCAGACCATCGAATTGGGCTGAAACGGATATCTGAAGCACTGAATATTTGACACGAACGCGTTCATCATATAGTTCACGTCAATTTGGACATGAGAAAAATTGCTGCAAAATAGATCCCCAAATGTTCGAATGTTGGCCAAAAGCGTGCAAGGGTAGAAGCATAGCGTTCGATCTGTGCTCGATTTGAATACGATGTAGACTTCTTAAACCGAATTGTTACTGTGGATGAGACTTGGGTACATTTTTACGATCCAGAAACAAAGCAACAATAGATGGAATGGCAACACTCTGGTTCTCAAGAAAAATTGCTGCTGAATGGATCCCCAAATGTTTGAATGTTGACCAAAAGCGTGCAAGGGTTGACGCATAGCGTCGGACATGGCTTGTTTAACTCCGTTTCGAAATATGTTCGAAATCGATAGGTTCAAATCGGGTCCGATACGGTCCTGATCGCTTCGATCCCGGTCCCCGACGCCCAATAAAACATTGTTAGCGTCGAAGCCGACACCAAACGGAAGACGAAAGCATGCCGCGTTCGGAGTCGGCAAGGTGGGAATATACCGCAATGGTTTTTTTTTTTTTTCGTAGGATGAAGCCAAACTCTGGAGATAGAAAAGAGTAGTAGACGTGTCTCGCAAACCGAACCGGCGGCATGCGAAGCGAACGGAGCAGAAAACAATCAGTTGCTGGGACTGTGTGTATGTGTGGGGTATTCTGGGCCATCCCCCTCACGTATCAGATGCCGGAATACAGGGAGGGCATATTGGACAGTTCAGAAAGCCAAATTCGTCCTGATTTGGATAGTAATTGAATGAAACACGCTGGAAAAAGATGCCCCATGTCGTTAAGTACGTGCTATAAGAGATTCGTTTGAATTTTCTTCCGAAATGGTGATTAAAATCATTCTCTCTTCTAACTGGGAGTTTGGTGCAACGCGACGATCAAATATCGTACGATTTCATTTGGCCCTGCATCCCAAAAAACGTTCGCGAAATGAAAAATGGGAAATCCCAAACCGAAACTTTCATTTCTCATTTTCTCAAGACGAACGTCCAAATCCTCTGGGGACGCGAGCCAACTTTTCACTATGCTCTTCCCCATCTGCAAAAATCGAAACACTCGGAAAGAAACAACGTTCGTATATATATTGAACGTCGCGAGATGAATCATCTCGTCGCCGGCAGCGTCTGGAAAACGCGAGAATGATGAATTATCTGCAATCCCCGAAAAGTTCATATCGATAGGAAGGATTTTCTTGGCGATGTGCGACGCTTTATGAACGGAAAATTCATCACCTCGTGTTCCGCCAGAGCTTACCGATGGCTTATTGGACGTTCGCAGCCTGCGATGGAACAATGATGGGCGGGGGATTTTGCCGATTTTCATCAAAATTGCAGCGGGGTTTTCACCACCCATTCATCGTTAAAAAAATACATTCTCTTTATGCTTTCTTGTCTTTAGTCCTTGTATCCTATTCGGGGGAAGCTCTTTCATTGACCCGGAATCTGTTCATTTATAGAACAGAAATATGACACACCAGAAAAGATTAAAAATTCCAAACATGACATCAATATTCCAATCTGAGCCTTGCAGAGGTGAGGATCTGATTGGGTCTGAAATATCTCCTGAATTTTCAGAGATATTGGAGGTCACTGCAATAAGAAGCTTCGAAATCACCATCAGTGCTTTGGCCACCATTGAATAATAGGCAATGCCATCATTGTTCCTAAATTAGCACCTCCCAGAAGTCCAGGAAACGTTTCATGCTTCGTATACATAAATTTCAAATGAAATTTCGTCTCAAGTATACTCCGTCTGCAATTTCAGATGTTAATCGAATTAGAGCAGTGGGATTAATTGACTGCACATACCTAATAAATGTTCTACAGCCACCAGAACATTGAATGTTCAATCTATCAGTATTTCAATTGAACGTAGAAGAGTATCTGGAAAAGCGCAAGGTTGGTCCTCTTGCCACATGCTCTCGCACGATCCGAACGCGGTTAATTAAAACATTAATCTTTCAATTAGCTTAATGCGAGATAAATAACGCGAGGGTTGTTTACAACAATAACATAAATCATCGGGCTATCCTTCATCGCTAATGCTCGGGGTGCGACGTATGGTACGGAGTCGATAAAGGCCCTTATACCCCAACAGACGTTTATTTCTGATTGTTTGTTCGCGACCTGATAATTCATCTCGTTACATTCCAGCCCGACGCGGCTTAATTCGTTCAAATTGCCACTCTCTGCTCATTTCAGATAATGGCTTTATTGATTCCGTTCCGAGGGAGCCAAATATACACCCCCCCGTTGGAAATTTCGCCATAAAATATAATAATGATGGGTGAATACGAGGATATATTGAAAAATTCTTAGCCTATTATAGAACCAAACAAAATTTCAGAGTCAAACTATTTTATTACTCAACATATTCTCCTCCTAATTGGAAACATTTATTACAGCGAACCTGCAACGTCTCTAGACCTTTCAAAAAAAATGTTTCTTTTTGCTCTGCAAACCAGACCTCCACAGCTTCTATTACCTCCTCGATGGGGGAAAATTTACGACCTTTTAAACTTTTTTACAGTTGACAGAAATACTTTTGGAATCTTTTGGCAGTGCTACGACTATGATCTTTCATATGTCCATCATGCCCTCGTATGCCTTGAATTCGATAGATCAGTTGGATCTATCGAATGCAAGGCATGCGAGGTCATGACATTATTGTACATAGCTGATGTACAAAAGATCCTGCGGACCCTGCAGTATTGATCCAGCTGAATTTAAGTCTGGGTTCAGTTCCCTTTCAGAGCACTGATTGATGGAAAAAATTACGACTGTGTACAGATACAGAAGGACGAATGCAAGGACTTCTCAAAACATCACTAAAAAATCAAGCTTTACGAATATCAAATCTTCATAAATCATGGGTCATAAAGCCCACTGTTCCGCGTAAAAGCTGGAAAGATTCAGGCCGATAGACAAGAGGGAGTCAACCATAAAAATAGTGGATGCTGGTGTTCCCAGGTTTATCTTCCTCAACTCAGTAAAGTTGCCAAAGATAAACAGGATGTGCTGATATCTTCAGGAGCAGAGGAAGTTGTCCAACGAAGAGTCTCGACTGCCTGAGGTCAGTCTTTAAGCCCCATTCAAAGGAAGTTCTACAATCGATCCATCTTACAAAGAAGCTCTTGAGATGAACCTCACCTTCTTTCATTTATCCAGGAACCTACTCACAAATAGTTCTGACGTATCATCCTACTAAGTAGGAGTTGACCTTGATATAGGGGAGGTTGAGTGTTCCCTGATTGTCACGACATACGTAAATATGTTTACGGCTGTATCTTTCAGAAAAGAACAGTATATCGCATTTCTGTTTAGTCTAGTCAGCTATATTTACCATACCTCGATTCCTCGCGCTTCCCACGTTAACAGTCTCTGGATTCGCCCCCCGGAGCGATACAGAAGTGCCGCGTCAGTCGATATCGTTTCGACGTCGAACTTTCATCAGCAGATATCGGTCCTCGATGCGAAATGAATAAAATCAAACTTCCCTTCCCGTCCCGACGCCCGTCACGCAGAAGTAACGCTGTCAAACGCAGAGATCGACGACGAGCGTCTCTCCTCGAAGTCGAATTAAATAACGCGGTGGGGGCCACCTGAAAGGGGGCGCGCGTCTTCGAGTGGACGTCCGTCATCCTTCGCGATTGATTCGCTTTCTTAAAATCCGGCATAATTTCGTAGGGGATGAAGGGTCTGGTTTAGAAATTGAAGGGGAGAGTTTACCCTTTCAATTCGAACGGTTCGTGATCTAATTGATGGGGGATTCCGTTTATTTCGTTCGTACTTCGATATTCATCGTCGAATTTACAGATTCGTCACGGATAACGAAGTTATTTGAGGATCTTCAGACTTTCTCTCCCCTTAAGAAAACTCTTTCGCGACTTGGCGAAGTTATGGATCTGGGGTGATCCAATATGAAACCTTCTGTTGTCTGGTTCTTGATGACCCAAGGGGTTTCTCTATTGGCTAATTTAAACCTTCTCAGGAGCAACTACCAACAAGGTTTTTGTGACAAAAGCAATTAGACATTGATTTTATCAACCCATGATTCAGAAGAAATATATCTACATTTTGAACCAATGATATTCATAGACCTGATCCTCAACGTTCTGTATGCCCCAAAAGATATGGTCTAAATCCATCGGAGAATAATTTTACCCTTCGGGTAGAAAAAGGGACTACAAACCTTGTCTGGTGCAGGTCTATGAACCTATTGGTCAGGTATAACAAGCCAGAATCACCATAGAGAGATTCAGTATCAATTTGGCAAGTTACCATTTGTAACCCAAACAGGTCTCCGCAAAATAAATGTTAATTATGGTGCCCTACATCAGAGCTATTCTGCCTAGTTCCAGAGTTCTTATGAACTCCAGTATCTGGGATGGCTTCAAGGAGGTTATCCACTCGCTCCTACAAGTTTCCTGCCCAAAGTATTCATCCTTCTCCCCATAGAACCTGGGCACATATGTGGCTACTTATTCGCCAGGTTGTTTCACTTGAAGAAAATACAAAAATCCTTTGGGGTATCATCGATAAACTTGACGAACATGAAAACATAGTTTAAATTGCAGTGCAATAATTCCCTACAATCTGATATCCACAATAACTATGATGATAGGAGTATAACAAAGAGAGTATAGATCGTAAAAAGAATTTGAATAGATAGAGAAAAGAAAGAAGATAGATAGATGGCGAGAGCAGCAGATAAACGAAGAAACATGGCCCACACTCATTACGAGAAATGACCCATTATTTCCATACTATCAACAATGCAAATCCACCGTAAAAGCGTAATAAACAAAGAGCAACATTCCACTAGATGCGTATAAAAACAATCGTTTCTCAGTCGATCCTCGAGAGCAGCAAAAAAACTGCACGGAATAAACAGCAATATTAAATATTCAACCATTGGAAAAAGCACGTTTTCTCGTAGCATTTTCCTCGGAGAGTGATATATGGGGCGGAAGAATACACATGAACAGCTCTCCGGCATATTTATGGAAACATTAACTTGGATGTGTGTGTGTGTACGAGGGAGAAAGTAGAACGTATGGCTACGTGCCCCCGTGGAGGATGGGAGAGAGAGGAATCGATAGTTGGAGAACCGAATCGCTGCAGGTGTTCCGCACAGAATGGATGATGTACGAATTCTCGAGTGCATCGCGGGCAAAACACACGGAGACGATCGAAATTGGAGGTTGCCCTCAGTTGCCACACGTGTAAGGTTAACAAAACGGTGAGGCTGTGCCCCAGTATGACGTTCCATTTGCATTTTCAGAAGAACACTCGTTCAAAATTAGTGGTTTTAGGGGGAGCGCCCACCAAAGTAGCGTAGCACTGACCAGGCACATACATGACAAAGGTTATGCATAATCCCACATCTCAGTTGCGTGAAATATGTCATTCTCAGTTCATATCTGAAAATTATGTATCGCCTTTGTCATGTGAGTGCCATGTCAGTGGTCATTGCTACGCTACTTTGGTGGGCGCTCCCACTTAGGTTAGACTTTAATACACGAAGTAGGACTATAATAGATCACTATAGTGAAGAGAGGAAAATTATCAATAAGGTACTTGGGCATCTAGAGGTCAAGGCTCTAAATAATATTGGCAGCAAATGTGTGTTAGTTTCGTTAGATAAACAGCACATCTGCGTTTTCCATAAACTGACACTCACGAGATTATGATGACGAGATAGCTACCGACTAAGTGACGAAGCAGCATCTCGTCTCTCGATGTTCGGGTCGTATTCACAAGGAAAGATCTCTATTTTTCATGATCCTCATCGCCACAACGAGGAAGATTACTCGATGCACTTGCATTATTCGCCATCCTGCCTCGTACAGTCCATTCGAAGGCGGCATCCACTCAGCACTCCCAGCTTTACGCTCAACGTTTAATTTATTCCCTCTTCTGTTCCATCCCCGGACCCGTACCGCATCTTGGAAGGCTCCCGGTTTCCGTGGAGAATGCAAAATTAACTGGAAAATCGTCCGTAGACAAATTAGAGACGTGTCACGGACCTTCGTCGACTTGTAATCGGGTTCCGTCTATCCAGGCCGTCGTAGACACCATAAACACTGGTCCGGGACAAAGGACGGGATTTTCATTAAAATCGTACTTGGCTCTGACCTTAATCAAACAATCAATTGTTCAATTCGAACATACTGTAATGAATCCCAGTTTTCTGAGGAAAATTGGAGTTCATTTCAGTGCATTCCTTTCGTTTCAGATTTCCGCCTTTGAAAATATTTAATTCTCAAATATTCAGTACGTTCATTCCGATAGGCAGAGGCATGGCGCGTAAGCCCTTGGGGTACTGAAGGGAAAGTCCCGTCAACCCCCCTGTCCGCGTTCCGCGTCATAAGTGTTGAATCCGAAATCTCTTCTTTTCTATCAGCCATGGCGCGTAAGCCCTTGGGGTAGAGAATAAGAGATACCGCTCGTCGTCAGTGAAATCCCGTAGTTGCGCTAAAAATAGACCTTTTCTTCGCTATCAGTCATGGAGCGTTATAGCCCTTGGGGTAGCGAATAGAAGTGCGACTGTGAAACAGTCAAACTCGCATCTTCACCACCCCTTAATTGCAGGGCGATAAAAGTGGCAACGATCGTGGAAAATCGTATAAAGGGTTCGGGGAAACCGGTGCCGTTAAGCGCCCTCTGGTCGAAAGATCGAAAACTAATTAGGAAAGACCGGAAAGAATGAAGGGAAGACCTAATGCGGGGTTATGGATAATGATTACATCTTCGGCCTGCCTAATTGGATTGGAGGGAAGAGTTTGATATTATATGTGCGCCTCAACGAGAGCCGACAGCCCGATTCCGAACGAAATGAGGGATTTACGGTCGTTACGAACTTCACGTTTGTACTTTTATTCGGGATGAATGGGACAGGAATAATGTCATTTGGAAAATTAACCTTTAAGAGTTGTAGGACACTCTTTTCCGTTAAAATGAGCTCTAACAGTGCTCTTTCCCGCACTGAAGGTTTTTCCTCCACTAGAGAATTTTAGAAGCCATCATCAATTACCTATCTGCCATTGTAAAATCACAAGTCATAACTCATCTTTGTCTGACGAAATCTCTACTCGTGTATAACAAGAAAATAATCAAGTTAAGGGTTTGTTTACGCTAAAATCTAAATCGAAGTCACCTCCTGTGTTGCTCCATATAATCGTGTGATGGTATTTTCGTTTTGCGGGAAACAAGAGACGTACAATCCGCAAATTACCCTGTTAATAACTCAAAGGTAACGCTTGTGACGTTTAATTGAATTAGCATGCTAACGAAGTCATGCAGTCGCTTGATATCCATCGGAGAATATCATTTTTCGTTGATGAGTTCTCGGTAGAAGACGAGACACAGACAGAGTATGTTAGAATATATCGTGAATGTTATTTCGCGTTTTTTTCCTCTTGTTTGTCGCTTGGAACCAACCACTGACGTATATCACTTAGTGTAATTAATTTCAATAACACTCGGTTTGAGGCAACACGAGGAAATACAGATTTATTTGAACAGAATTCTACAGTAAACAAGAAGTAAGGGAAACCAACCATTACTCCGGTAGTCTTCTCTTCATGACCCTAAAGTCAATCAAACCCAATACCACTTTAAGTAAAAGCTATCTGAAATAAGATTCTAACATAGCTGAGTATATGATCCCCACGAAAATCACCTGTTATCCTAAATTTCGAGCACATATTCTGACCATGGCCCACTCCAAGCAATCATTTCAAAGTTGACCTAGGTCTACCCACTTATCTGTAACTAGATCTTTAGGTTCCTCCTCAACTACGGAACCTCACACAAGCTCGATGTAATTTTCATAAAGATAATCAGGCCAACATTCTGTTCTCCTCGTCTATCGTCTATTTGTTTATGGAAAACCAGAATGAGCAAACGAGCGAAACGTGTTCGCAGTTTCTAAGATAGCGCCGAAGATAAAAACGTTCACCCTATCTGACTTTCGGCACGTATTCCGAATTTCTACGCTTCCGGCGCAGCAAATTTTCTTCTTCTTGGATTCCGGTGCCACCTGCTAATCTCGCATGGTTAGCTTGACAGTTTTAATTCCGGAATCTGGTTGCAGGCCTTGGTGAAATCGTATATACTACTACTCGTAAGTTGACCATCGAAAAATTCCCAAAAAGATGGGGAAAGTTGAAACTTCCTCAAGACCAAACGGCTATGCTGAAATAGATGAAATTCTCAGGTTTATCACTTGAAGAGTTGCTCTTTCAGAATATGTATCACATTTAGATGTGCGATAATTTTCTTGGAAGATAATCGACTCGAAAGTTGACTTTCGAAAAATTGCCAAAAAGTTGGGTTCAGTTAAAACTTCCTCAAGACCGAACGGTCGAGCCAAAATGAATGAAGTTTTCAGATTTATCACTAGAAGAGTTGATCTTTCAGAATATGTATCACACAAACTAGTAGCTCTCCGAAAAAATCATCTTCTGCTATTTTCAGGTACTGGGCCGTGACCAACATCGACTACATCCACCAACGCACCGCCAAGAGGATAGGCATCACGATCTTCATAGTCTGGCTGGTGTCCTTCTTGGTATGCATAGCTCCGCTCCTGGGCTGGAAGGACCCGGAGTGGTACAGCAGGATACAGAACAAAAAATGTCTGGTCAGTCAGGATCTCTACTACCAGATCTTCGCGACGGCCTCCTCCTTCTACCTTCCCCTCCTGGTGATACTCATCCTCTACTGGAGGATATTCCAGACGGCCAGGAAACGCATACGTAGGAAACACATCATCACCGGTTCGAATCCGGTGCCGGACAGTAACATTGCTGCTGGAGGTATCGCAGGTAATTACCTACTAGACGATTGATTTATCTTGTTGTATGGTTTATTGCTAACCATTATTAATTTATCATCTGAATATTGATGAAATTTCAATCCTAGGCTCAGCGCTTGAACTTAACATAAACAGTCAAAATTCGTAGTTATTAATTTGGTTGCAAAATGGCGAATGCGTAAATACCCAGATACTTTGAATACTTTTTTAAATTCAACGTGGAGGCCTATATTTGGCAGTTTTCTCTCTGAATTTAATTATAAATGAAAGTGCTCACCAATAATGAAGGTTTTAAACAGATCGGCATCCTACAATCATCAATAATCAACATTGAAAATATAAAAGTTTTCAATGCGGTTGCAAATTGGTGAATGCGACAACGCTTATACGTTTCTCTTGATCCAAATCTAATCATCGTTGGCTACATGGCATTCTGATACTGTTTATTCAGTATTTCATTGGAAAAACCTTTTTTTCTAATAGGAGCTCTGGACTAATAAAGCTGAAAGCATCTAGACTAGACCATTCGTTTACCACGCGCGCTAAAATCTTTTTCGATATGCAATGTTTTGGCCTTATATAGAAAATATCGTTATGTTTTTATCGGAAGAGAGTACTTGGAAGCGAATGGAAGAATTTTATAAGAGATACGCCGGTGAGAGCGTTTCAGCATCGAATATATTGAGAATCAAACTTATCGAATAAGATCCTGATGGAAGACATAAAAGTTTGATTCATATTCTCGACGTGCGAGGCTATATACTTTTACACATCGAGATTCAACCATGAAGTTGAACTGAAGGCTTGTTGCATTTGAATAAAACACAAACTTGGGGGTTTCACCACAGTTTATAAGAGATTCAATGTGTGAAAACAAATTGGTAAAGCAAATTCGTCAGCTTTAAAATATCAGCACATGATTTCAATTAGTCCATTAGTTTATTCTTCGAATAAAAGCATTTCTGCCGAACAGCAATACTTATATTTTTCAGTTTTTCAAAATAAATCTGAACTTGTCTCACTTCAATTCGTCGCTAGAACTCGAGAACGTTAAACTCAACGGTAAACAACTACGAGAACCCATCAAGGATTTGTTGAACCTCTCATTCTGGTCTCTCGAAAAGTTCAATTATCGAAAAAACCCCTCTCCTTTCGTCGAAACCTAATGGATTTATTTTGCGGCGCCACATTGCGTGAAATAGAAAATCGAACCGGGGGAGAGGATACGAGAGATACGGGTAGATTTAGAACGCGGCGTACTTACCTTTCGCTTTGGACCAATAAAGCTGAGTGCTGCGATCAATTTTACGCAAGAAAGAAGACCTATCTTTCGGATTACACCGTCCGAATCGTTACCACACGCAGGATTCGCTCGAAAAACGAGGTTAAGGATTGTTTCGAATAAATTCGATTCAGATTAAACCTTCAGCTCGCTGAGGGAGCCTCCTAGGTGCGTCGATGTTAGTCATTCGGGAAAGGTCAAAGTCTCAACTTGCCGTCAACTTTCTGTAGGGGATGAGGCCCGTCCGTCGACGGTGATCCGGATCCGGAACAGGCTTACCAACTCTCAGAAATCAAACCCGGCAGGTATGGAACTTGAAGTAACGAGGCGGTCGAATCGTGTTGACGTCACGGCATCCATTCAAACAGCAACTCTCTCTCTAGTCTCGTATCAAAGCCGACATTCGAACGTCGTAATTGAATAATGAATATCGAATTGTTCCATTAGGAGGAGATCGGTCCTCGCATGGTTTCGGCACACGAAGAGCCTCCGTCATTAATGGAAACGTCGGAATCCCGTGACGTACTCGGTTTTGACGTCTGAGCTAGGTAGGCGTTGAATTTGTGATGAATTTTATACCTATACGTGAAAAATGGACTTTCGGCACAGCGTTTTAGCAAACTTCTGAAACGTGAAAGTTCCCAAGATTGTCTGTTGAAGAGCGAGAAGATTAGATGGTCCTAGTGTTGTTAGCAAATCAGACCGAAGCTGATTTAGATCCTTCCAGCATCTTTCATTCAAATGGCTAGCTAATCAAGCATTTTTTCGTTAATGTTTTTTGATCCCTTCAGATTTGTTCCGCATTTTCGATTCGCCTTGTTCAATGAGACTGATTCGATGTACGAGGATATATAAAAAAATTCTCAGCCTACTATTACAGAACCAAACAAAATTTCAATGTCAAAATATTTTATTTCCCAACATATTCTCCTCTTAATTGGATACATTTATTACAGCCAACCTACAACGTCTCTAGACCTTTCAAAACAAATGTTTCTTCTTGCTTGTTGAGGAAAGAGATGATAGTCGGATGGAGCCAAATCTGGTGAATAAGGGGGGTGTAGTGTCTAGTAATTCGAACCCTAAATCACGAATTTTGCATGGCAACATGAGATTTGTGTGCAGGGGCGTTGTCCTGCAAAGTCAAAACACCTTTGGATAGCTTTCCGCTTTTTTTCTCTTTAATTTTTTTCCGTAGAGTGGTCAGTAATGTCGAGTACTAATCTCCGGTTATTGTTCCACCCTTATTCAAAAAATCAATCATGATTACTCCCCGGCAATCCCAAAAAACAGAAACAAGAACTTTTCCAGCAGATTTTTGGACACGAAACTTCTTAGGTCTTGGAGAACCATCACACTGTCGCCAGTCCATCGATTGTTGCTTTGTTTCTGGATCGTAGAAATGTACCCAAGTCTCATCCATAGTAACAATTCGCTTTAAAAAGTCTACGTTTTTAAATCGAGCACAGATCGAACACGATGCTTCTACCCTTTCACGCTTTTGGTCAACATTCAAACATTTGGGGATCCATTTTGCAGCAATTTTTCTCATGTCCAAATTGACGTGAACTATATGATGAACGCGTTCGTATGAAATATTCATTGCTTCAGATATCCGTTTTAGCCCAATTCGACGGTCTGATAAAATCATGTCATGAACTGCATCGATATTTTCGGGGACTGACACAGAAACTGGCCTTCCCGATCGATCATCATCTTCAATGGAAAATTTACCTCTTTTGAAGCTTGCAGTCCAATTTTTCACGGTCGCATACGAAGGACATTGATCATCAAGGGTATTAAGCATATCTTCGTAAATCTGCTGACCTCTCAACCCTTTTAAATACAGGTACTTGATGATGGCTTGATACTCCAATTTCTGATTTTCACAATTTCGGTGGACATCTTCTTTCTTTTAATTTATTGCGTAACTCTGGTTTACATTTTTGACCTCAAACATCTCACTGACATTTCTAATGAGTTATTGTTCGTTACTATGGTAACGCAATATATTTTTTTCAATAGAACTGGTGCAGGCTAACTAGATATAAATAAGTCCTCGTGCATGAATTGATGAAAATACTTCAATGAATAAACTAAAGTTCGAGGAATGAAATTCTAGTGACGGAACCTCGGATATTTTCCGAACTTATTCAACGAGAAACCCATTGATCAAGAACCCTTTCAGCGAAACGAGACGGGAGGTGGACTAATTCGAGAAAATCGAATACGAATTATAGCCTCAAGTAAACATCGTCGTCCTCTCAGTTGCGATCGAAATTAAATTTTTATTTCGGTTCGCGACGTTCTAAAAGAAACGGGGAAGATTAATTCCGGCATCAAAATTTTATTATTCGTAAAAAAAGAAAGTAAATACGGGCCCCGCGTTCCGTTCGGAGCCTCCTTTCAAGACGATACTAAATTAAATATGAAACTCTTTCCTACCACGGGGCCGGCTAAATGAGAATCTAGATATTACACGGGATGGATGACGTGTCCGGATAAATGGGATCCTTTGATCACGCCAAGGAGAGCCTCCTTTGTCTACCCGCCATATTTCGGCCGAATTTTGTTAGTTGAAGATCAGAGAGTCCGGACAATGTGGCGTCCAGTGGCCGTTCCAAGAGTGATTCTGCAAGGTGTATTTCTCTCGATTTCAGCAACTCTTCTAGTGATAAATCTCGAAATTTCATCGACTTCGGTGTAACCGTTAGGTCTTGACAAAGTCAATTTTCGAGTAATTTCTCTTCCAGGAAAATTATCGCAGATTCAAATATGATACATATTCTGAAAGAGCAACTCTTGTAGTAATAAATTTGAAAAAGGAACTATGAGCGTTAAGGTAGCCAAATGCCCACAATGCCCAAAAAGTACCTATGAGCGTTAAGGTAGCCAAATGCCCAAAAAGTAAGTATGAGCATTAAGGTAGTCATGGGCATTTGGCTCCCTTAGAAGAGTAACAGAAATTTCGATATTTATCACTGAAAGAGCAACTTTTCTAGAAATAAATCTCGAAATTTCATCAAGCCTGGTTCGGTCTTGACGAATTTTTAAGCGACATGATTTTTCATACAACGAAATTAACTTCAGCAAGAAGAAACGGACTGATGACAAAGCATTTCTCAAAAACCCGAGAGAGATCAGATGATACTAGCTAGATAAAGCTGCAGATAGCGGAATCTGATAATGTAAAAAATAAGTAGATAATAGAACAGAATTAATCTTTTGAATAAGAATACGATCGAGTTTAATTTAATTCTCTAACCTATAAACCCTCCGATATTTCTTGGATTCGAAAACGTCTTCCCAGTCCGGAGAGAAACAAAAACCGAGGGGAATTTCTTGGAGAACTTCATGATCAGAAGGAATTCGCAACTGTGTCTTGTTTCGGGTCTTAGCGAGCGTCTCGACGTCGCTCGACGGTTTGATCTCGTCCGACGGAATTGTCGTCTGAAGGAATTTCGGACGCGTTCATAATCGAGTTTGGAATTCGGATTTTCCTCGCCCCGCGTTCGGCATTTTTGCGATTGTCGCAATTAGGAGTGGGCGTCGATTTGGACGTCGTTATACGCGAAGACGGCGTCGGAATTTTCCGCATCCGTAGGTATCTACGTTCGAATTCCGGGTTTTCTTCGAGAGAGATATTCAGATGGAATTCGACATTGAAACGTATTGCTCGGCTCAATTCAATTTAACCTGCAATCTCGGGTCGCGAGCTTTTCCGTGTTTGTATCGTTAAGTTTTCCGATTGGAAACACGTAAATGTATATGTTGGTAATCTTCGTTCCTAACGGGATTTACTATCTTGTGTTGGGGCGATGTGATTTCAATAGGCGAAAACTCATATTTGTACTTCTAGTAGTTCTTTAAGTGGATAAACTATACTTCACCTAGCTCCAGATGACTTAGATACTAGAAGACAGTCCCTGTCGTAGTTTCCGAACAAGCTGTTCTATTCATTCATTCATTGTATCCCGTTACCGAGAATAAATCTACAAAAAGATTCAAAAACAAAACTATCAGTGCGATCAAACTTATAATTTCTTAGGGCTACTTGCGACTGTGCGTCCTCCAGAAGACTGAAGAGACGCAACCACGACCTACAGATCCTTCCACACTCCGGGCATGGATAGCCACCTGGCCGCCTCTGTATTCTTCTCGAGTCTCCAATATAACTGTGGACCAAAAACCTCCACTGTCATCTGCATAACGCTAGTTGTTCGCAGTTATGATTGCCATTAACTGATTTTAGGGATTGATGCTGTATATCCTTAAACCGCTTATACTAGCCTCTGGTTTCAGAGCTCCATCTGTGAATTCGCCATACAGAGATAATTTTGGGAGTCTTGTCTCTTGCATCCTCAGAATGTGGCCGCTTCATCTGAGTCGGGCCGTGGTTACTCGAGTATTAATTGTTATACAACTCGCGCGCTGCAAGACTTCTGCATTTGAAACTTTGTGGGATCATCTGATGTGCATTATTTGTCTTAGATAACGTTGTTGCGTTTGCTCAAGCTGTTTAATGTGTCGCCTGTATGGCGTGCAGCTTTCGCTTCCGTAAAGAACCGTTGGGAGGATGACTGCTCTGTAAAACGCTGTCTTGGTCTTCAGATTGAGGTCGTGATTTTGAAACAATCTGTCCTTTAGCTTCCAGAATGCCCGTGATGCCGAATTGATACGATGGTGTATTTCCGTGTCCAGGTTAGCCCTAGCATTTATGAAGCTTCCCAAGTCTTTGAACTGCTCGACCCATTCTAGAGTTTCATCCTCCAGGCTGATATCTGTTTGAAGACTTTCTGACGGGCTAACCAGCTGTATACCATTAATCGAATTCCTTTTCAAATCTTCCTTTCTATTTAGCATAGTAGATGATAGACCTTTATCTGAAATTTCGAAACAAATAGAATGAATATTCCTCCTTTCTTTGAGTAGATTCTTCAGATCCTATCGCCTCCTCGGTATCAACAATAACCCCAAAAGGCGACCGCGTTCCCGAAATAGACCGCAATCTCGACACTTCGAATTGAAGGTGACGATAGTCATCAACCATCAGGATAACGCACCGCGAACGGCAAATTGGACGAGACGGCCATTTTGCCACAGGTCGACCTTCTCGAAAGAAAACTCGGGCATGGGAGTCGAAGGAGGGTAGAGGGAGGGCGAACAAATTGGGGGACGTTGAAGCTAATCAAGACCGGAGTTTAGTAAGCGGACTAGTTACGCGCCATTGTGATGAATTTTGACGTGAAATTTGTGGGGGGTGGAGTTATTGGGGTTATTTCCTTGAAGCAATTAAGCAAAATTATTACATCCCCAATCATTTTCCCTTCGGGATGAGTATAAACTAGACAGTCCTTATGTAGAAACAACAACAGTAGTCGTTTTTTAGCTAGTTCTCCGTGTGAAGGTGAAATTTTATGAAAAATAAACCAATGTTGACCTAATCCTGCGATCTATGCGCTTGCGTTTACCTTGTTTTGCATGGTAGCGAAGTCGATATGTTTATACATCTCTGAAGATTCAACGGAAACCACGAAACTTGCGTTGACAGCTAGAAATGATGTTTCAGATAACTTTTCGTTGCGAATTCCAGCTGTAGCTAAGAAATTCTTCGGAATACACAATGTTTTCTTCCTTTCCAGGTGGCTTGGCGGCCGCCAGCGGCACGGGCGGCATAGCGGCCGCCGTGGTGACGGTAATCGGTCGCCCCCTGCCCACCATATCCGAAACGACCAACACCACCGCCTTCACGACCGTCTCCTCAAACTCCAGCCCCGAGAAGACGTCTTGCGCCAACGGCCTCGAGATAGACGGTCCCACCGCCACCGACTGCAGCGTGCAGTACACCCCGCCGACCTTCTACCCCGTCAAGAGGAAGAACAAGGACAACGCCGACTCCAAGAAGGAGCGAAAAGCCGCCAAGACCCTGGCCATAATCACCGGCGCCTTCGTCATCTGCTGGCAGCCCTTCTTCATAATGGCTGTACTGCTGCCCATCAACCCCAACCTGTTCGACAGGTATTTGAATATGTGCGATCTTTCATAAGTCATACACTCTAGATTTTAGGGGTTCCTTGGCTCATCCTATCGAATTTCGTATTAGGGAAAATAAGCATCAAAGTTGTAGTGGCAAGCATATCTATAGGTTGCTTTAAAACCAAGAAAACTTTGAATCCTTCACTGAATTTCAAACCACTTTACCCACAGGCCTTTACAAACACTGTTGGAATTATTTACTGCCTCCAAATGTGGCTAATCTAGATGAGAAAACCGATAGAAGAGCAAATAAGATTCGTAGAGAGGCTGCCATTCACTTCTATCAACTTTTCGTGAGAGAGCAAACGCTTGAGCTACTTGTACTGCTGGTGCACCAACACGTAGGGTGTAAGGTTTGAAGGAGCTCTCTATAAGGTTTGCCAGCCTCTGTATGTGGTGCATTATCAGGATGGTCAGAGGAAGATCATTAGTAGTCAGGGACAAATTGACAAATAATCATTTGGAGCAAACGGTTGAGCTACTTGTACTGCTGGTGCACCAACACGTAGGGTGTAAGGTTTGAAGGAGCTCCTTATAAGGTTTGCCAGCCTCTGTATGTAGTGCATTATCAGGATGGTCAGAGGAAGATCATTGGTAGTCAGGGACAAATTGACAAATAATCATTTGGAGCAAACGCTTGAGCTACTTGTACTGCTGGTACACCAACACGTAGGGTGTAAGGTTTGAAGGAGCTCCTTATAAGGTTTGCCAGCCTCTGTATGTGGTGCATCATCGGGATGGTCAGAGGAAAATCATTGGTAGTCAGAGAAAAATTGACAAAGAATCCTTTGGAGCAAACGCTTGAGTTACTTTAAGGGGTTTACCTCATTTATCTATCTATTTATACACATTTTCCAATGCCAAACACTCATATTGCTTCAATGGTGGACAGTGCGAGACTGTTTCATGCCTTTTTTCTTATCAGGTACCTGATGTCCTTCTTCCTGTGGCTGGGCTACTTCAACTCCACCCTGAACCCCATCATATACACGATCTTCAGTCCGGAGTTCAGGCACGCGTTCAAGAAGATACTGTGCGGCAGGAACTACGCGCGACGCAGCCGCCACTTCGGCATCAGACACTTTCAATGATGGCGGCAGAGTGATCGCTTCCCGTCGGATCCGCCGCCGATCGCGGCCAGGTTGGCGGCGAGCGTCGCGGCCACGGCGGTCGCGTCGGGCGCGAGAAACGTGACGTTCAAGTGCGACTGATCCGAGGAGAGGAGATCACGCAAGGTGTCGCCCTCTAGTGATAGTGACGGTAGCAGTGACGCGGAGAGACGCGTCTATCTCGAGATGGGGCCCATCTGACCAAGGGGCGGTTCGAAGGTTGTCGCGCTCGATAGGAGGGTGGAAGACGAGGTTTGAGTCGAGGAAGGGTTGTTGAACGTCTTGGAGAAAAAGTAGAGTCGTCTGAGAACGTGGGTCGAATCAGGTCTAGAGATGGCGGTACCATCGTCAGGTGTACGACGAACCTGAAGTGATCCCCGTTTAAGATGCATCAGTATGATTTCTCAGGTTTCCATAAGAGCCAAATCATCAAACTTTGATTTTCGAGCATGATCAAACGATAGACTGTTTGTAGATAACCATGAGGTTCGCCAATTTGGCTGCAAAAACAACGCGAGGGACAAAGTTAGCAGGGTCATGAAAAAAAGTGGGTGAAAGTCTTATTCGACTTTCGGAGACCATAAAATCGGAACCGTGGACTTGGAAAGATTCGATATCGTTCGTTCCTATCTAGTTTTCATTGAATTCAAGCTGAGGATCGAGGAGATGTGATCTTTCTGGGCTATTTAACAGTCGTTCTTCTTTATCGGTTTTATCTCCGTCGTTCGCGATGTTTTTGCAGCTTTATGTAGAGAAATGGCGATCTTACAAAGTAATTCATTCGAAATTCCTATCGAAGATACCTCCAAAATAATGAGTAGTATTTTGTGACAATGTAGCAAAATTTGTTCAAAAAGGTTCTTTTCACGAGTGTGTCATGTCCATATAAGGTACTTTTCCTCTCAACGATGTGCGATTTCCAGGTAATCCATCGCATAACTAAATGAGTTTACGTCAACACTTCTGGTCTAGAACTCTCTTTGTTCATCTACTGACCACAGCGTCAGATTCAATTTTTAGCGATGGAGTGATTTTCTTAAGCTGATCTATATGGTTTTGAATTCCTTAAACTCAGTCAAGCTATTAATTCACCTCTGGATGACGCATACCCATATTTTTATGTCATCGCGCGCTAGTTTCGATCTACTTTTTACCCTACCGTCAATTTCAATTTTCGGGTTCAATTCGATGTCATCCAATATACGCTTAGAAGTGCCTAACTTTCATTGTCCCCGGTGGATAATGATAGGAAAATAGTAGATGAATGACCCGATATGAAAATTTTTCTTCGATATTATACTCTTCTAGGAAATCTTCTACTGAATAAACTGAAAATGATTTAGACCCATGGCATCCGCCGAAATAAAATCTACAAATGTCACGATCTGAATCGAACTATCAAACCATCATCAACAGAAATACCTTTTTGTCGAGAAAGAGTAGATGCTGACCATGGTTTCGGTCTCATTTGAACTTTTCACAGTAACACAACTCAAACCCCGACGAAAATGGAATGAATTGATGGCCCTTTTATTCGATGTCAGCAGCCGGTATAGTGCATTAGTACACCCTAGCGACATCTGACAGGAAACGAGGATTAACTCGACCCGTTTTCCTTACTCTGACTGGGCCCAAACTCTCAGATTACAGGAATCGTATTTTCAGGAAAATCCAGCAGGTAACACGATTCCCGAAATCTGAGATTTTGGTCTAGAGGAGTTTCTCTATACCATAACTACTGACCAGCTGGGAATGGAATACAAATTTCTGTTTCCCCATTTTCCTGAGGATCTTCAACTTGTCGAAACCGTTCTCACTCGACGATCGTGCTTAGAACCGTCGTGAAGACTTGGCTCGATATGGGCCCCTCGTGTCATCCCGACCCCAAATGAATTTATTCAATGTGCCTATCGCAGATTTCTCCTATTAGATCGATGTTAACTCTACTGAGATTAGGTAGCCCCTCTTATATATTGTATATAAAATGTACATAGTCACTCACCAAATTTTCATATATACTCACCGATTTCAGTTTGTGAATACGTCAAGTATATTAATTCGAGTTTTTCTGAACGAAAAATTTACCACGAGTCTTTCAAAATATCTGTAATGAGATTATGATATCGGTGTTCGGTGGTAGATTTAGGTACCTAAAGTTCATTTCCTGGACAATACTTCGACTGCACTCACCCGAGTAGAATAAATAGGTTGGATTCCACCTACAATAGATAGAACTGTTTTTATTTTTATTGAAGATTGGAAGAAAAATCTTCGAATTTCGATAGTATCTTATACATTTTCCTCCCCAATCTATGTTCATTCAGGAAAATAGTATCTGCTATGAATCTTTGGAAGAAACGGGTATAAACTTATGAAAAT
Organism: Coccinella septempunctata; assembly: GCF_907165205.1. NCBI lineage: Eukaryota > Metazoa > Arthropoda > Insecta > Coleoptera > Coccinellidae > Coccinella > Coccinella septempunctata. The sequence goes on along the minus strand of NC_058193.1, from coordinate 39,910,722 downwards.
AAAATGTACTTTATCGAATCAAAAAGTCTATCTAATAGTTCGTCATACCTACCCATCAACTTTCAGACCAATACCAACATCACTTTCACCTTCACAAAATTCACCCTGAACAACTGAGTTTCGCATATTATACAGGGTATCCCCAAATTGATGCAACTAAATTTGGTCGATATTTTTGCCAAAAAGCCCCCTCTTACTCACAAAAAGGGGCCCCCTTGGCAAAAATGATAAATAGGGGTCTCCTAATTTCGTCTCTGAGACCAAATTTTCTTTCGTGAATTTCGGGACACCCAGTATATCAATGCAAGATACTAGGACAATGGCAAGAATATGTAGAAGTGGAGTTTCATTTTTCTATTTAACAGAGAAGTCTGTGATTACGTAGCAATGGTGATGATAATTTTCTCTATAGTTCAAAAAAATTCGTCACCAAGCATGATATCCTGCGTCTTGACGTTACCTTTAGCTTGTACCACAGAGTGAAAATATGCAATACCAGCATGAAATTATGTATTTTATAGAAAGAGAGAAACGATCATCAGGCCAACACCTATCTCTTTTCTATCGACATAGACCTGACTAACTTAAACTAATTTGAATCGAAATTTATTTCCTTTAGGCGACACTAGCACCTCTGTCGGATAAAAAATTAATTGTCTACCGGTACACGATTTAGGGGAGGAAAAATCTGTGATCGATCGTTCTCATTCTCTCCATACTTTCATCAAATTTGAAAGGTGACCACAAAAATTTTTTGTAGAAGCTACACAGAATATCATCCTTCAAAATTCCAAAGCCTACTTGACGAAGAATTTTCTTGATCGATATCGGAGTGTATCCATTCTACTCTTCTTGCACATTCGGATCCTCAGTTGTTCGACTTCATCAAAACTAATGAAGTGATCTCATGAAATGTGTAAATATTATATCTTATGTTGTACAGAATTCTATATGTAGTACTCTTTTAGAGTTTGAGAACTATCTGAATGTATACACAAAAACCATAAGAAAATGGAATCAAAAATGTGATGTGCAATCATTGTAGACACACGAGATGGTATCGAATTCAACTATTTTTATTTTTGTGTACTAGAAAATACTTCATGTCTCTTCTTTCTCAGTCTCTTCTTTTTTTTTTTTCGTTTTTCTTGAATTTGAGCGAAGTTCTCGTGGGTTTACTGCGGTTAAAAATATTCCTCTATATTTCAATTGAATATTATGTGTATATTTTATGGTGAATGCAGAATTAATGAGTGCTTCCCTGAATTACGATAATTGTGATATGGAATTATTATTCTTTTTGCACATATTGTTATTGCATATGTTATTGTCGCACTTCCGAGCCCTAAGTGTGATGATAACTGATCATAACATTTTACTTGACTAAATAAATAAATAAATAAATAGTTACGACCAAGGTAACTCAGGATATTTGAGATTTTCAACTTTTATTGGGATTTTTCGACTTTTTTCCGTAGGTACAGTCGGCGGGAATATATTTTCTATTTTGTGGGAATATCCTGATATCACGCGAAGATTATTGTAATTCGATTGTTAAAAAAAAATAAATATGAATGTTTCCAGAAATTGTGTTGTATTTGTTTCTTTTTTCCAGGTCGAGAGAAAACTACAAGAATCCCTTATTTGTCAGTTTTACATCTACTGAGTTGTATATAATGATATAGAACGTATTCTTCTTCTTCTTCTCGATTTGGCCCCGCCGCTCAATTTTCCTTGGGCGCTGACACCTTTTTGACCACCCAATTGGGTATTTTTTACTCCACCATCTCCTCCTGCTCCTCCTCCTAAACTCATGCCGACCGTGGTTCCTTTTCCTCCTAATTTCACGTTAGCTTTCACAGACGCCCCTTTCCCAATTATCGGTAGGTGCTCATAGAAACCTGAAAATTGAATTTTTCTACAAGAAATCAATGATCAATCATTCTGTGATCGTTTATCAAACGTTCATTAATCACTTGTGATTTATGAACCATTATACACTGATCTGTCAAACTTTATGGTCACAACCACAGAAAGAGGCTCTGAACATAGAAAAGGACAGATATTATTTGAGATTCACCTTTGAGGCCGCTCATTATGGATTTTTCAGCTTTTTGGGCGCCTTTGAAAGTTCCTTTCAAGACATCCATAGGGGCTTCTATCAAGGAGCTTAACGCACCTCCAATACCTCCTCCCGCACTCCCTCCTGTGGAAACGTTGATCGAAGCTCCAAATCCATGAAACAGTCCGCTCAACGAGGACGAGACCGATTTATAAAGTTCTACAAATTTCGGGAATCAGCGCATTTTCCGACAATAAACTCCGTAAAAACTTACTAGAAGCAGATGCCACCGGTGAACTCACCAATTTACCCAGGGAGCCAGTGAGACCTCCACCCAACAGTGTCTTACTCAGAGCTGAAAAATGTTGAGAGAAAAATCTGAATTTAACGCAGATAGGTTCAAGGAGTCTGTGAATTTTGATCTATGACTGCTCTGTCCAGTTTGTGGTTTACTCTGAACATAGACTTTCATTCTATGGATGTTGAAAGGTTATCTCAAACTCTATGAACCTTTATGAGTTGAATTTGTATATTCGTGTTCTGTGGTCGGAACAAGTAATTCGTAAACTTACACTCTGTGCTGCTTTTCGTTTTTTCCCATAAATTCTGGAAAATTTCTACTGGTTTGGTGAAAATTGATTTTATTTGAGTGCCCAAGCTACCTCCTCCAGTAATTGATGCTGTCATATCTGCGAAAATGCGAAAAAATCTCGAATATATCATTCTTTGACATTGTTGCATAGAATGTGATATAAGTAATCAACGGAGATGAAGAAGAATTTGTGTCCACGAAATTCTAGAAATGGAAGCTAAGCAAAAGCAATTCACACACTCACTACTTAGCGATGAAAGTGGTGAGCTAATCGTTTGGCCTATTTTGTCAGTTAAGCCTTTTCCCACCAGAGTGTTTGAAATATCTAGAAAAAAAGTTAAGTGTATAAGTGAGAAGGAAATTCTATGACTTAGGACTTGCCTCCCATCGTTTTCTTCGATGTGTTCCATACATTTTTAAACAGGGTTGTGGGTTTGGTGAGAACTGTTGAAATTTGCGTTCCTAAACTTCCACCGCCAGTTATGGATGTTATCGTCCCTGTAGAAAGAAACACCGTAAAAAATACCCCATCAAAATTCATGTGAATTCACCTTCGATCTTGTGCTGAAGTGCTGACAATGTTAATCCAATAGTTTGTAAGGGACGGGACAAGACGATTTTTAATTGCTGACCTATACTTCCACCGCCAGTGATAGAAGCTGTGAAATCTGGTCCAGAAAATTAATAGGAATCAGGATTTATTTAATGAAATTTAGTGATAGTACATAGAAAATAAATTATTTCATGCATCTCATCTATTTATTTTCTATGGTTATTCAGGGATGACCAATATACTTTTCAATATCGACATCAACACTGTTCCGATTCTGTAAATTGTGATATTACTTACGAGAAAGGGATTTGCCTGGTGCGTTCAATACATTCGATAATTCTGAAGTCAATTTTTCACCTATTATTCCTTTAGTTATTCCCCGTATTGTCATTTTTATCTGAGAATATCCTTTTTCCAAATACATCATAGGTGTACTCACAACAGAGTATAAAGTGGAACCTATTTGACTACTTGTCAGTGAAGAAGCGATCTCTGAAAAGTGAATAAGAGATTAACTCAAAAAAGAACAATATCTACTTATTTTCTTTTCCTACTAGATATAGCCTTTTCCGGTGAACTTAGAGTGCTTGATAACTGTTCGGTTAATCCTTCGCCCAAAGTAGCCTTAGAAAAGTCTAGAAAAAGAATTAAATTAAAAAACAATTTTTTTATTTTTTCTTTTACCTTTAAGTTCCTGTTTCGTTGTGCTCCATACATTTTCCAAGACAACAATAGGATGTTTCATTACCATATTTATCTGTACGCTTACACTACCTCCCCCCGTTATTTTTGAAATAATTCCTGGAAAACAACCCGCAATCAGAATATGATGCAAGATGATTTCATCATACACACCTCCTATCTGACTGAAGAAATTCAATGTACTCTTATAAAACCCTTCTGTCACGTGCATAGGTAGCATCACTACGGTACCTAAACGCTCGGTGAGGACTTGCCCCAAGAAAGGCTGAACAATATCTTTAAAATAGGGTGATTAGAATCTACAAAAAATGAGTTTTTCACGTTTTCTACCTTTCGTAGAAACCGAAACCGACTTCACAGCCGCATCCGATATTTTCAGACCGAAACTCCAAATTTCCATTCCGACTCCAACCGGAACTGAGCCAGCAGCCACAAATTTACCGATAATACCTCCGTTTTTGAACTCCGAGGAGTAACCTGAACAAAAAATCATGATCTAGGGTAGATCTTTCTTCTCGAAATCATATCATACCTGAAAATCTCTGGGACGTCTCATTTTTGACGGTTTGTATCACTGATTGTGCTTCTTTCGAAAATTCTTTCACACCCTTCACGGGTGCACCTATGATACCCTTTATATCGCTAGGGATGCCCGATGTTTTCACGGAGTCGGTCATCTCTGTGAATGGGATTCAGTGTTTAGATCTTAAAAAGAGTGCTCGACCATAGATATAAAAGTGCTATGAATCATAGATATAAAGATGCTCTGTGTCTATGACTGAAGTCATAGATATATAGATATGCTCTTTGATATACGTCATAGATAAACAGGTACTCATTTCTATGAGTCAAGCCATAGACAGAGTGTCTCAGTCTATGATTCATTCCATAGACATCGAGTACTCTCATTGAACGCTTTGAACTTATGCTTACTTTTAATTTCGCTGCCAACGTTCGAAGAAAGTTTAGACACAGATGATTTAACTTTCTTCAATCCACTCCCTATTGAACTAAATGGACTCTTTATAACGGATGTTATCTCGCCAGTTAATTTCCCACTAACCACCTTATCCGAGAAGCCTGAAAATAAAGCATTTAGTGTAGAATCCATATCTTTTCACGTCTGTTGATGTACTTTCAACCTGCTTATATGCGAAGGATTGAACGGAATTTTCTAATTTTATAATAGAATCGAAAAGAATTCTTATGGATCCACTTGAACCACTATATATGGTTTTCAATTGACCACCGACTCCGCCGATCAGCCCTGAAGCAAAGTTATGTATCTTGATGGTCAATTGAGACAGGTATCCCTCAAATTGTGATGAGACGGTGAGTACTTGATTCACGGAGTTCACTCCTAGGTAGAAAAAGTATGACATTACTCCATTAACGACCTTTTCTGTTCCAACAATTACCCCAACGACCATTCCAGATACTGAAAAAGAATTAGAGAAGATTTCGCCCCTATATAAATATGATCTATGATTTCACCATAGTGATCTATGTTCTTTGGCACTGAGGGTGGGTTCAGAAAAGTTTTACTTACTGGAATTGGTCGGGGCCAGAGGATTTTTAGGACATTGATCTGCAGTTTTACCTATGAAATTGAAATTAATATGTAATTCGAAAATTAACAATGCAGTAGAGTGATACAAGAAGGAGATGTAGATATTCATGTAAGCTTTTCTTCATCACTCGACGAGTTGAATTTGTAGGAAACGAAATTTCATAAAAGGAAAATATAAATTTTCAGAATACACATTGATGACATTAAAATGATGAATCGATCTTTTCGATCCATTCAATATGGTCATGCTATTTCTCAACTCTTTCGAAATAAATTTTACCCAATCACCGAATTATTATGCTCGATTTCTCAATAATAACTCACCTGAAAGAATAAAGTTACCACAGAATAAATATAAAATAAAAAATGCCGTTTTAGGCATTGTAAAACTAGACTTCTCTATCATTTCAAAAATGTATAGAGCTTGTTGAGTGTTCAAGTCACCAAACCCAATTTTTTCAAGCGATTATTCGCTTATTATGTTGTATTTACGAAAAGTCTTTTCGATAAGATAAATAATTACCTATTGGTAATTCGTTACTCAATTATATGGTTTCGAAGTCTCGATATGTGGTGGATATTTTCCAGTGTAAAATACGGCTCGTGTGGATAATGATAACACTTTACTCAATTTCCAAATAGCTCAGCCAAACATTTTAGCATGAAATATGACTAGGTTACATCAAGGTAATCAAGTGACACACCGATAAATATTATTCTTTGCCAAGTAGTTGCGAAGATTAAGTTAAAATTGAGTATGGTAGTTGCTTGGGTCATTTTTAACAAATTATTTCGAAAAATTATCATTATTTTCTATGATTGAGGATTTAATGTTTCTATGACCAAACCGTTGACATCGACAGCTCATCTTAATCTGTGACTCTCATTTCTATGTCCAAAACGTCAACCTCTTTGCAGGTAGGAATTGTAACGTGTTTTAACTTATAACATATTTCCCAAAAAATTATTCAAACTATCATAATTTGATTGCGAGAAATCAGTAACTATGGATGAGCTCAAAACTGTTCGATGGGCCGATGAGGTCGAATTAGAAGGGGGTGCCCTGCCCCCTTCTACAGAAGTGTACGAGAACGATTTGAAAATTGTTACAGAATACAAATACGAAGGAGAGAAGAAAGTAAAGATTGTGCGTGTGTATAAAATAGAAAAGCGAGTCTTTTCCAAATCTATAGCTGTTAGGAAGACGTGGAAAAAATTCGGTGAAAGTGCCAATGACAAGCCTGGACCGAACCCTGCTACAACTATTGTTGCTGAAGATGTTTTCATGCAGTATATCACTAACAAAGAGGAAGAGAATAAGCAGGAAGATGACGGTTTAGATAAACTGAAAGGTCTGTTCACTGAATTAATAAAAAATATCAGCGAAATGAATATTCTTTGTTTACAGCATTGGGAGATAAGAACGTTGTTAAATGCAGACTTTGCAGCGGAGATCATTGGACTTCAATGTGTCCATGGAAGGCTACAGCCTTAGCTGGTGGAAAGGTGCCAGATGATAAAAAGGGATTGGGTAAGTTTATCTTAATATCTCATTATTATAAACTAATTGTTTGCTTCTTTAGGAGGCACAACTACTTCGAATGATGCTGCAAAAACTGGAAACAAATATATTCCACCGAGTCTTCGAGGAGAAGGTGGAAGTAGAAATCGTTCAGAAAATCTCAACATGAACAGAAGGGATGATGCAACAATAAGGATTTCTAATCTCAGTGAAGACACCACGGAACAAGAAATTGAAGACCTAGTTAAGAACTTTGGACCAATCCAGAAGTTGTTTTTGGCCAAAGAGAAAACAACTCAGCTTTGCAAAGGTTTTGGTTACATTCATTTTAAATTCAGGAATGATGCAGCTAAGGCTATCAGTATTCTGAACGGATATGGACACAATCATTTGATCTTGGATGTGGAATGGTCGAAACCTCAAACTCACAACAATAATAATTGAAAAGTAGTGTGTAATGTTCATTTACATTAATAAATATCTTTTCATCAAATCTATTTATGCTTTTGCTTATTTAGTGTTTCAGTATCTTTATTCATGTGAGTACGAATGTAATATTATCTTGAAAAACATGTTGATTGCAGAGGAAAATTAAACATAAAATATTTTTTATTCAATCGATGTATAATCCGCAAAACTGATACCATTGGAGGCTGACAAAATAACCTATATGTTGGAATTTCTGAGAATGTGGAATATTATAGATGTAGTCAGAAAGCTGAAGGATGGAGCTTTTGATCAGTAATTGAACAATATTTAAATCAAAGATATTACACAATATCTTTGATTTAAATTCACTTTCCGATCCGCAATGAAGCGAGAAATAACCTAAAATCGGGAATAGTTGGGAATTTCCGCCGATACAAAAAAGTTTTACTTTTAGCATATATCGCAAGCCAACGAACATTTTCGCCGGCTAAAGTTTTCGTTTTTATTTATCGATAAACGGAAAAAAATTAAGAAAATCGGAATTTCCTAGGACATCAGAAGAAACCATAGTATCAACGGAGGAAAGCTAACTTCACGTTATACGGCTCAGACATGGGCGTAACATTCGACTGGGCATTCACGAGTGAAACAATTTCACTCTTAAACCAGAAAACAACTAGTATTGTTTTCAAACTATTGGGGAAATAAAGAAAACAGCTTAAAATACTTAAAAACTTTATTCCTTGAAGTACATATGAAATTATAAAAATATAAATTTATTACTGGACGGATCAAGATAAATGTCTACATTAAACTCAAATTGCTGAAAAAAATTCAAAAACATGATAACAATATCTGGTTATAATTTTTTTCCAAGGACGGAATAAAACTTTCCTTTCAAAGACAATTTGCAAAGGAAATAATCATCATTCATGCTAATTAAGACAGTTTAAAAATGATGTAACGTTTTCATATTGAGAATGCATCAAATGAATTCTCAGTCAATTTTTAAAAAATACATCTTATGTTCTTAACATTAAAGCTCATTCAGGCAGGTACATATCCAAATGTTCGAAATAAATTGTCCTATTTTTTCACAACACATGAACGACAACAAAATTTTAGTTGAACCTCTTAGAACCTGTAACCAACAACTGTCAATATAGAACCCAAAGTCAAAATAAAGGAGCTGCACAGACTTGAACTAGATCCTTTGAGGCCAAAATTGAACACGATAATAGCATTATCAGTTTCTAACCACGGATTACTACCGTCATCAAAGTGCATCGGACAAGCATCACCTGAAAACCAAAGAAAAAATTCGAAATTTACTCACTTCACAACTCCTCCATATAACTTACGTTCTCTCTCATACTCCGTCATTTCGATTGCTACCGCAGCACCTTCAGTATAGTTGTAGGACCTAACATCTTGGTTTAAATCACAGAAAGGTCCAATTGCTGAAAAATGTTACCTTCAACTTCAGTTGCACTTGAAAATATTTTCATTACCTTGAGACATGAGGACTTTGTTCAAATCGGCCCTCTGATACACCCAACATTTGTACTTTGAGAATGGATCGAGTTCATCGTAAGTGATAAGGTAAGATTTGAGGTTCTCTTTCCAGTAACCGATGCATTTCATTTTGTAATCTGGGTCACCTATACGAAAAAAAGAAAAGGAATAATGTCCTCTATGACGCTACCTGTCAAATCTGTGGTGCCATGTTTTGACAAATGAACACAGAAAGCAAGATTGTTCTATGTTTCTATGTTTTCTTTTGACATTTCAATATAAATCAATAGAAATATTATCAAGTAATAAAAATCAAACTTACTGTAAATGTCAACAGGTCTTCCCAAATGGTCAACTGACAAACAATAACTTTCATCTATAGCCATTTCTTTCTGTTCTGTATCGCATACAGACAAATCGGATATGTACTCTTTACAATAAATCTCCGGACGAGGACTCTGGGTAACACCACCCAAAATTCTGAAAAAAAACACAGAAAGGTAATCTTTCTATGCGAAATCATAACTAATATATCCTGTACCAACCTTGTTTGGAAAGGAATGTCTCCTTTTTGTGTAAAATTGAATTTTCCGGCAACCGGACATCTGATAGGTACAGGATTTTTCTTCAGGAACAGCTCGTACTTCCATTTTTCCTTGTTAGGGAATTGAACCCACGAACAAACCGTACTGTAATCGTCTTTGATAACAGCCACACCTTTCCTGTACCTTATTATGTTATGATGTTGCGGCACAAAGTCGAAACACACATAATCTTTTTGACTGAAAAAATTCGCAATTATCATCTGTTGACGAACGTTCTGTTCCGTTTCCTCACCATCCATCCACGGTAAGCCTAGCCATCATCACCCTTGAATCTCTAATTTCCCGGCAAGCATAAATAGTTCTCCTGTATCGACCCTCATCAGGGTAATAAGTTTCAATGATGTGAGTTTCATTGATATAAACATCTGCATCGATATTAGCAGTGTTAATCCATTCTCCTGTAAAATTTTGGGGCAACCGACAGGCGGCATCGACAACTTCTGCTTTCACTGAAATTAAAATAAAATACATCATATAATTTTCTAGATCAGTGCATAGGCCAAAATTTGAAAAGTTATTGTACCTGGTGTTACATGTAATCTTTCAGGACTCTTTTCAACAGTTTTCAACGTATTACATTCTGCTGTGATAGACACACCAAGAAACAAATCGTCGTCCCTATTTTTCAAAAAGCACCTATACTTCTCGTCTTTCCTAGATTCCTTAGTATTTGCAACAGCAAAATAATGGTTTTTCCCAACAAACCAATCCCCTAAACACGCAAATTCTACAACTGTAAGAAGAAATTTACATTAGAATTTTTCATATCGTCATTTGTGAAAAAATCAACAAACCTCCATCGAATGTTCCCGTCATTCCCTCACATTTTTTGTAGGTTATATTGAATCTTTGATTTGTGATGAAGAACTGAGTTCCAGCAGTCTGACACGACCTGATTTGTGCATCAGGATGTTTGCATTCACCCGTAAATTTGAAACGATTCTGGTAAGCAAAATTCCAAACCCCTTCCAAAGATGAACGACAATTGACTGGGACATAAGTCTCAGAGAACAAAGTAATGATTGTTTGATGAGGATCTAAGTCTTTACAAACATATTCTACTGTTGCTTGATGCTCTGGTATATTGATACAAGGTGCTAAAATATAATGAGTTATTAGAAAAGCTAGTAGTTTCAGAAATAGCATACCTACTTTCCATTTTTTCTAATACATTTAAAGTTCGAACTAAAAACTTTATACACTTGAAGCACTCTGTACTTTCCCTGAATACCATTGTGTAGTTGACATTATAGCTCGCTCTCATATCAATGCATTTCATTTTTTCACCTCTCCTCATCAGATACTCTGGGTCCATTTCAGTCATGGTATTCTGTTTTTCCCAAGAGAACCATGCTCCTCGCATGATTTTGGGTATGGTACAATTAGCAAAAACTCCTTCACATGCTGAAATTATGGGTGGATTATGGATTAAGATAACTTTTATGATAAACTGATCAACTAACCAAAAGCAGCTAATAAGAGAACAATTATTTTCCACTTTTCCATTTCTTTAACTGAGTATCTAAGAGATACCCTTCTACTGCTTTCTTATTTTTATATTCGAGGTATAAAATTTACAAATATAACAAGTATGTATAAAAAAAATGTACGTTGGAATAGAAATTTAAGAAATCATAATGAATGAATAATTAATCAATGAATCATAATCACAGATCAAAATAACAAAGATTTCTATGTTCTGTCATTATATACCACAGAACAAAAAGGTATTTTTTTCTGTGACAGCCACCATAGATCAATGAAACCATAGACCAATCTCCTCCACTGTCTTTTTTGGGAGAATGGTTTTTTCACTTGAACGTAAAAATTGCAGTTCAGTGTTTTGAAAATCGAATCAAAATTTTGTCAAGATAAAATTAACATCACAACACATAATTTGGAAAAAATTTCAAAATATCTATGAAAATGTACTTTGATTCATAAACTTCTATGACCTAGGCTGATTTGCCGATATGTTTTGTTTATACATCAATGTCGATAATTTATCGAGAATTTTATTCCTAATATATTAGAAGAATTGAAAAACTTGAAATCAGCAAAGGATTCAAAGAGAGAATTCTCAATTACACAGATATGGATTTACCTCAGCCCCCTCAAGGTAAATAGTTATACCGATCTGTTTCAATGAATTGTAGGTTAAATCATATTCATGATTTCAGATACCGAATTGAAAAATATAATCGACAAATTGGCCCAATTTGTCGCTCGAAATGGCCCCGAATTTGAACAGATGACAAAAAATAAACAGAAGGGGAATTCAAAGTTTCAGTTTTTATTTGGCGGGGAATATTTCAATTACTACCAGTACAAAGTAACAACAGAACAAGCTAGTAAGTGAGTGATGTATATTTTAAGAGTATGATTACAAAATTTCATATTACAGTTTATAAGCAACAACAAGCTTCTGGTAATACAAATGGCACTAATTGGAACGCTTCCGTTTTGAACGGATCAGAAATAGAAACTTTAAAACAACAGCAAGAGTCCTTGAGAGAACAAATAAAGCAAAGTGAACAAAATTTGTCCGCCCAACATGCTGTTCTTTTGCAGCAACAGCAAGCACAAGTCGAACTGGCGGTATCAAAAGCTGAGACTGATGCGCTACAGGTGGAAGCGGAAAATTGTAACATATTTTTGGAAGATATCTACAATTTCCTCCAACCTATAATTGATAATTGCACAAAGGATAGCATCAGTAATGGAAAGAGTTGGATATTACAACATGCAACGAATAGAGAGAAAGCGTTTTGTATTCTACATTGCTTACTCAATAAGTGAGTCTGTTATTTTTTTTAAGTTCAAAATTTTAACTAGTGCTTTTCTTAGAGTGATTCAGGGATCGACATTTCAACAGAAACTCCATGTGATATACTTGGTGAATGATATTATGCATCATTGGTGAGTGTTAGGAAGTTTATACTGAATAATTTATGTCGATGTTGATTGAATTATTTTGCAGTGCCAGAAAAAGTTCTGCCGATTTACGGGCAGCGCTAGAAGATACAGTTGTTCCTATGTTTTGTAACGCCAATGTTGGCGCCACCGAAGAGCAAAAAGTTAAGTTGGATAAACTACTAAAGTTGTGGGAAACTAAGTTGAATTTCCTCAGTAAAGAATTGATTGAACAAATGAAGAGTCCCGTTCTCACTTATCAGGATTATCAGACGAATAAGATGGCGAAATACTCTGAAGAGATCAGTAAGTAAAAAAAAGTCTTATTTTCGAATCTATATGATATTTTTTTTAGATACACTGGCTCAACAAACCAAAACAACTTTCGATAACTACCAAAGTCAACACCAAGCGTATGTTTGTCACGCCATGCAGCAGATTATGGATCTGCAGCAGCAAAAACAGGCTTTGGAACAGCAGCAACAACAGAGTTTACAGAGCACTCCGATACCTACGCAGGTAAGAATCTTTTTAACAAGCTTTTGGGCAAAAATCATCCTGTAATCCGATTTTATTGGTAGTAACATTTATTCTTTCGTTACAGCAACAAGCGACATCAAACAACCTGATACCGCTGGATAGCATACAGCAGTCGATCCAGCAACAGCAGCAGCAAGTGTCCGCCCAACCCCATCCTCCCCCCCTGGACAACAACGTCCCGCCCGAGTACCCGAGCCCCCAGGTCAACCCCCCGACCAACGCCCTCCCTCCTCCCGCGCCCCCCGAGAACTTCATCAACCCCTCTTACCCGCCGCCCAACCTCATCCAACCGCCCGCCAGCGGCGGCATGGATCATCAGTTCACGCAGCCGCCGCCCGGTTTCTTCCCGCCGCCGGGCGTCTTCCCGGACTTCTCGAGGCCGCCGCCCGGCTTCCCGCCCAAACCGGAGCCGCCCGTCGAGGAACTGGTGCCCACGTTCGCCTACTACGACCTGCCCGCTGGACTCATCGTGCCCCTGATCAAGGTATTTTTTGAGACGGTGCATTTTTGTGTCGGGTTTCGAATATTTTCGATAATAAAGACCTGCAAGATGGAAAAATTGCTACCGAGTGTTGTTTTTGCTGCGGTCGAGGAATGACGGGAATTTTGATGGGGATTGTCTGTAAGAACGGCTCAAAACGCTCCCTGAATAGCTTATTTATTCCATTTCAACAGGAACAGGAAGTGAAAGGTCATTTTTTGACAGTTTGCGGAGGACAGTCGGCCATTTTGGGCCCCTCTTGTCAACTGTCAAAAAATGACGTTTCATTTCCTGTCAAAAATGACGTTTCACTTCTTGTCAAAAATGACGTTTCACTTCCTGTCAAAAAAGACGTTTCACTCCCTGTTCCAGAATCCGCCTAGTATATACTACACCTGCGTATCGAATTTTTATGTCAGCTAGTTGAATTCCCTTAAAAATTATTATTAGCTTTACTGTACCTCTGATTCTATTGATTCTTGGCCCGTTCCATAGAAAATCAACGGAAGTTTCCGTTCAGCTGACAATATCAGGAAAATTCACTTCAAGAAATCGCCTTAGATGGCGCCCTTGCCCAACACCTTTGAATTTCTGCATAACCATTGTTTACCCCTCTATGAATTGTATGAAATGATTGTTTTTCCCAAGATTTTACGATGGGATCGCTTGACATGTTTAATACTTTGAACCAATCCGCTTTTAGTTGGAAGACACTTCGTATAAACCGTTAGATCCAAAAGATATTAGGTTACCTCCTCCTGCGCCACCGAACGAGAGACTTATAGCAGCGTTGGAAGCTTTCTACGCTCCCCCAACCCACGAGAGACCGAGGGATAGGTAAGTTACGAACAGAAAAATGAATGATTTTCATCCGAATTCTTTTATTGTTATTATTATCTCCGATATATCGTATTTGGTGTCTTCATTTCAAAATTCTTCGGATGAAGCGAATGGTTGCTGGATTTCGACGTGATCTTTCGGGTTACATTTAATTCTACCGTAGCTTTCGATGAATTACACATTATTAGACCAAGTCCTTCGAAGATGAGTCAGGCATTCGATAGATCACGGTTGAAATGCCAAAAACTAACCAAATCTGCTTCATTTTGAGATATTTTTGCCTCTTGAGATCTATCAATAGTACAAATAAGTTTTCGCCATTATGTACTGTCAAAATTCCCCGCGAATGAAGCCCATAATTTGTTATCCAACGTCAAAACTCATGATATAATCCATCTGTCAATGTCATCTTTCATCTGTCAATGTGATCTTTCATCTGTCAATGTCATCTTTCATCTGTCAATGTCATCTTAACTTAGTGGCCCCATCTTTCGCGAACAGCGGAGACTTCTCTGTACTTCTGATACATCATCCGGCATCGACTGACCAAATGGTCAGTCTTTGACATGTCCGCCGGTAACTAGACCGATTGAACTTTATTCTGGCTTGTGTAACAGCGAAGGGTGGGAGAAGCTAGGTTTGTATGAGTACTACAAGGCGAAAAACAACGCCAAGAAGGAGAAGGAGGAGCAGATAGCCAACGGCCTGAGGGAGAAATCGAGGTCGCCCAGTCCCGTCGTGATACCGGTCATGAGGGAACCGTCGCCGCCGAGGAGGAGGTACACGAGCAAGTCGCCGTCTCCGCAGCCGCCCGCCTACGCGCCCCATCGCGGCAGTTCCAAGAAGTCGCGGTCGAGATCCAGGTCCAGGTCGAGGTCGAGAAGTCCGAAACGCAGGAGGAGATCGGGCAGGAGCAGTCGCAGGAGGAGCCTGTCAAGGTCGCCGTCCAGGTCCCCGGTCAGGCGATCGTCGAGGTCGCCGGTCAGGAGGTCGCCAACGCCGCCCCACCATCACGGTTTCGTGTAAGATAACCTTTATTACCCATATTCACATTGAACATAGACATATAGACATGTCTCTATGTCTATGACATTGAACAACGAACATTGACATGGACATAGAGGCAGACAAAGAGTCTCTATGTCTATGACCTAAACTCACCATGATCATCGACATAGACATGTCTATGACCCTGGTCATACATTTTCACGACAAGAAAGAAGATTCCGAGTAGGTCTCGCAAAAAGCCGCATTTTTCAAAATGGAAATTAATCACTTCACAAAAAAATCTCTAAAATAACCAATTTTCGCTCCGTTTCTCGAATGAAAATCATAGAGTTCTGACGACTTACTAAAATAATGAGGGGACCACAGACGATTTAAGGCGTAAAAGCGGTGTACGAAAATGAGGATTCTTTCCATTTCGAGCAACTTCCTATCGATTATTAAGCGCGAATATCTTCTCGAAGAACCATAAAAAGTTTCAAAGCATAGGCATTTTTCTATTTCCGAGAAGAAATGTTTCAAACATGCGACATTCTAACATTTTCTTTCGCGACCATTACACAGCCATAGAGTATAATTAATTTGACCTGCTTGACAGCTCCGGAAGATTCTCGGGGTGAAGTGAAGTTAGGCATAGACATGGGCGTAACATTCGACGGGGCATTCACGATTGAAAATGTAAAGTAATTATTTTCTTTCGATTTTAACGTGTTTTTTTCGGTTTTTCTTTTACGAGGCAAGAAAACAGAGACATGTCAGGGATGGTTTCATCCAAACATTTCTTGTTGCAGCGGTTCCAGTTACATGAGGAACGAACTGCAAGAACTGGATCCAACGAACAAGGGTCATCAGATGCTGAAGAAGATGGGTTGGGGCGGCAGCGGCCTGGGGGCCAACGAGCAAGGTATAGACACGCCGATATCGGGAGGTGACGTTCGCGATAAACAGGATCAGTTCAAGGGCGTCGGTTGCAACTTGAACGATCCCTACGAGAACTTCAGGAAGAACAAGGGGGCCGCTTTCATAACGCGAATGAAAGCCAGAGCGGAGGAGAGGGCGAACGAGAACAAATTCGTCGATTACTGATGTCGAACTCGCGGTTATTAAGTTGTTGATTAGGTGCGAACGTCCCGTCGCGAAGGAACCGCGAGTTGTCATCGAGATGACTGTTCTTCTTGTAGATTATTTCAGGGTGCAGTTATCGTGGCATCAGTATATATAGAATTTTCGTTTTATTTGTCCTATTTGTTCTTCACACACAACTATATGACTGTATACATATTTCTAATGTCTAGGCGACTTGCAGGTTCTTGATGATATTTTATAGTTTTGAAATTTTAGAAGAGTACATCATGGATTAAAAGAATTTTCGAAATGTTGAATTATGCCACTTTTTTTCCATTGTAAATATGGTAATTTTGATTTATGTATATTTGTATGTAATTAAATATTCTCTTCATATAAAGTGGTTTAAACAGGAAACCTTTTTGCCTTCACTAGATTTTCATGTGCGCCTATGCATCAAATTCGGTAATTGACGTTATAACACGTTTTCACTCAGGTCAATAATTATTACGAAACATAACAGTCTCTGGATATTTCGGATTTGGAAATTCAATAACTTGGGGGGGATATAAAAAATTGTTAAACTTCTCATCTTTATATTTAATATAACCATTAAACTGTAGAAACAGTTGAAAGAACAATACACCGTATAAACTACTATAAATATCGAATGCAGATAACCGATGATGGTAAAAAAGTTGTAATAAATTCAAAATAGTTAAAGTACGGAAACTTGAGCGGTGGCATGGTATCTAATAAACTGTCCACTAGTTCAAGTTTCCTACTATAATAACAATTTCTTCACATTTTCTATATGGAACGAAATAGATTTAGAGTAGTTCAATCGTCAGCTGTCATGAAAAAATTTATTCAACGAAATATAAACTATGGTCGAGAAAAACAGGTTATATATATCGAGATGAAGTTACAAGATGAAATGTCAAAGGTGATAAAATTTTAATAGTACGATTAATGCTTTGGAGCCTCTTCACTGATGCCCAAAATTTCGAGTAAAAGTCAGAAATAAAATATAAAGTCAATACAGGTGACTAGCGGAAAGGTTAAAGACAATAGTCCTATCACTCTTGAGAAAAAAAATGTGAGGAAATCTCCTTTAAACGTAAGATTCAAAACGGCAGAAAGCTCGTGGAGCTTTTATTGTTAGGTTGGTTTTACCTTCTCCATAATCGAATTAACGTAAGCTTCGTGGATTTGTCGGGTAAAATCGGAATTATTCCTAAGCAAAAATATAAGGGCTTGAGCTAACTGCTTCTCGGTCAGTAAATCTATGCCGTCTGGTGGATCTGGTTGATTTAACGCTGAAGCCTGAGATGCTTCCAACTTATCTTTGTAAGAAGTAGGTGTTGTAAACATCATCGGTGTCATTAGAAGAGGCTTTGTATTTTCCATGAATGATACATATGGGGATGTGCCTAATATATCTGTGGTATCTTCACACATTGACCTACTCTTCATCTGGGATGATAAAGGTGAATTATTTTGTAAAATTCCTAAACTTGAACCTAAACTACTCTCAGGAATTCCATGGCTATCGCTTCTACCAGGTATTGGAATAGGTACTCCTTTCTTTTCAATACAGATGAATGGTTTTTGACTTGTCTCCTGTGGTGTTACAGACCTCTGTTGTTGCTTTTCAATATGTTCAACAGAATGGGCTGGATTTGACATCAGTCGTTGTAACACATGACCTGAATCCACTGGTTTTTGAGTTGTTTTAGTACTTGCCTTGGCAAAAAAGTCTTGTACACTTTTGGAAGTAACATCAGTTAACCTTGGTGTTGATGCGAATGGTTGCACTGTACTTTCCTGTCTTGTTGGAGTTCTATTAAATTCTTGTTGAGCTTTGGTTAGCAAACTGAAAATGTCTACACCATTTTCCTTCTTGTTTACTTGCTCCGACGAGATTTCCTTCAAATTTTCCATCACTAACTCGATAAGAGAGGTTACACTAGTGCAGTCTTCTCTGTTAAAAAACCAAATGCCGAATATCTTGCTGCTTGAATTCTTGTAAAGTAGAAAGGGTGTTTGCAGCTGGTATTCAAATCCGTTTATGATGGGTTCTATAACATTATTAGGATCCAGACGATTCATAAACAAAATACTGTGGAATGGTTCGCCATTTCGACTATAAATAAAAAGAGCACCTTCAACTCCAGTTTTTTCCCATTCGTTAGTATTTGTATTGAACCTGTACAAGGCAACGTGAGATGAAGTCGCTAAAATTTCTTTAACGTATGGATCTATTCTTTTAACTGAAGCAAAACTTATACGCAATGATGCAGCTTCGTTTTCGTCCATCATTCCGACACTGATATGTGTACTGCGTACTGTGACGTGTATTTTTTGGAATTTCTAAATAGTCCTTACGACTGGAGAATTTAGTTGATCAACAGTAAAACACTTCTGTAGTAATTTAAGGCACAATTATCTTTTATGCTGACACAGCAAAGGTATATATACTAACAATAATTTTGAAGAATTCAAAATTTCGCAGTATAACCTATAATGTGTACTGCACATAACGAATTTTCTGTTGCGATACACCTGAATCAACGCTTGCAAACCAGAGCAGTTAGAAATTTTCGAGATCTGTAATCAATTCTTCATATTTGTCGATGATAATTGAAAATTTAGATTTGCTGTTTTCAAAGTGGAAGTTTCCATATTTTTCAAAATTTTCACTTCATCAAATTTTTACTGAAAACTTTTCTATGGTTGTCGGTTTTTTAGATTAGTTTGAGGTTATGTTTGTAAATTGTACTTTGAAAAACGATTGGCATAACTAATAATTTTTTATATTAGTTGTACAAAGAAGTGATTCAAGTCTTTTATAGTAGGAGTAAATAAGATCTCAGACATGACTTGATTTTAAATACATAAATTAATAGATTTCCAATAATACATTCATTAGTTTCAAACCACAAGAGATTTGTAAACATGTCTAGGTCTATAAGGGCAGAAACTCGGAGCCGAGCTAAGGATGATATAAAAAAAGTAATGAACGTGATAGATCGTGTACGCCATTGGTAAGTATTTTTAAAAATTATACTTTCTTAAATTGTGTTTTTCGATATGCCAGTGCAAATCTAATCCAATTCATTTGTAACGTTGAGTGATTTAAAAACGAATTTATTTCTAGGGAAAAAAAATGGGTGACTATTGGTGATACAACAATGAAAATATATAAGTGGGTACCAGCAGCTAATAGCGAGTCAAAGAAGATTCACAAACAGAAAGAAATCAATAAAGAGAATATATCTCGCAAACATGCTGTTGATAATTCTAATTCCAACTCGAACTTCAGTTTAGCTGAGGATTCCAACACCTGTGAGTATTCATTAGCTTTTATATGCATTTATGAAGATCATATTTAGGTGCAGCATATTTTCATTATTATTTCCAATATAAATCGATGAAAAATATTAAAGTTTTGTCATTGAGCAGGTTTTTCAACCGGAGGAGATTCTCAAGGACCTACAGATTTCTCTTCATCTCATATGACATTTTCAGACGACTCCAATTCTCAAGGCAGTGAAATGGCTGTGAAGACGCTGAAACCAACTGACTGATCTCTTTTTGATTCCTTATGTGATGAAAACCTTTAGAATAGAACTTTCAGTTGATAAGTTGGTGTAAATTACTTATTTCATTTCAAGAGTTTCTGATCTTCATTTTTGAAATATTTTATTTGAACTTAACATGTATAGTAATTGTAATATTGCTTCCACGTCTATGTACTCATGTCTCTTAGAATAAATATATAAGATAATGTGAAACTTTTTTGTGTCATTTTGTTTGAATCGCCTCAAAATTTCTATAATGACTTTTTCATATTTCAGAGGAATTAAGAGGCTTCCTAATTACCTATTTGATGAACTTTAATTGAATACGATTCCATGAACACATAACAAGGAATGATCTCCAAGAATAACATAAAAATATATTCAGGATCTGCCGAAATTAAGGTCAAACTTATTTTTGTATAAGAGAGCCCCCTGTCTTGCAAGTTTGTCTGCCTCTTCATTCCCTTTTTCACCTGAGTGACCTCGGATGTGTACCTAAAAAATTATTCCTTCAATTTGGGAAAAACTTGAAATTATTCAAATACAAAATTCTAATGATTAAACAATGAAAAAATAAAATGAAACACTACCCAGTCAACATGAGTCATTTTGTTTCTAATGTTATCCAACTTCATTAAATCTTCTTTGTTTTTCACATCTCCACCAGTAGTAAGCTTCCAGTTATTCTTTTTCCATTTTTTTATCCACTGTGTAATACAATTGATGGTGAATTGGGAATCTGTTTTCAATCGAACTTTACGTACTCCTAAAGATAAAAAACTCTGCTCACTCCATACATTTGCATCAAGTTAATTTCAAATATGGAAATTGTAAGTTATACTTACCTTCCCTATAAAGAAGTTCTAAAGCAGCCACACAAGCTTGAATTTCTGCAGTATTGTTTGTAGCTTTCCCTTGAACAGGTCGGGATATATTTCTAAAAAAGAGGTTCATTTAAATATACCTTAACTTTTTTCATCACTTACAATGGATGGTCATCCCCAAACCAAACTCCTATTCCCGCTTTCGCACTTGCTTTTCCATTATTCTCACATGCCCCATCTGTATACACTACCACATAATCTCCCTCTTCCGTAAACGAACTAGAAAGTTTGCTAATTTTAGAAAGATTCGATGGATGTTCTGATTCATCTGGGAAGAAATCATCAAGACTATCTTCACTACCTTCACGTTTTCTTTTAGCTTCCAAAGCATCGTCATGAACACTGCCAGTTGATTCGAATCTTTTTACCAGTTCTTGAATTTCTGTTTTTTCTATTTTAACGATGCCACAGTTTTTCAATGCATTCAGGGTATGAATCATACATTTGTGGCTCTCATAAAAATTACTTATAATTTGCACACGTTGTGCAGTAGTAAATCTCTTCATGATGATGACTGATAATCCAGTATTCAATAAGAACCTCCCCAAGATAGGAAAATAAATATTTAACATCAACAGCCAGCGATGCAATCAAATCATTTAAAAAAATCACTGACACAAATCAAATTTGATCAAAGGTTAACTTCTTTGATAGAAGGACAAAAGCACAGAACATCCTCAACATTTCTGTGATTTTGTTTATTTACTTTACTGTGTTTGTGTTTCACATCAACAGGAATCAAGATCAAGTTTAATATTCAGAGCTACGTCGACAGAAGAAATAATTACTCATTTAAACAACCTATTGATTATTAACTTTGGCCTCATCAACCATAGTGAGAAATAATGGGTGATAATGCGAAGCAGATCAAAAGGTACAGACGAACAGATGAATCTGATGATTCGGAAAGCGACAACAATTACGTACCTTACGTGCCAGTGAAGGAAAGAAAAAAACAGAAACTTTTAAAACTAGGGCAATTAAAGGAAGTAGAATCACAAAAATCAAAATCCAGCGAAAATGAAGACGAAGATGATGAATTGTGGAGTAGGAAGAATAAAGTATCTTTACTAGACCAACACACTGAGCTGAAGAAAATAGCTGAGGCTAAGAAAGTCAGTGCTGTAGAGAGGCAATTGAAAAAGGAAGAGGAGATATTAGAAATAGTAGCTGAGAAAAAAGCCCTTATGGGTGTTTCAGAGCTTGCTAAAGGGATACAATACAACGATCCTATTAAAACAAGTTGGAAACCCCCTCGTTATATTTTAGACTATCCTCAAAGTAGACACGACAAGTTGAGAGAAAAAATGCGAATTCTTGCTGAAGGTGAGGATATACCACCTCCGTTGAAAACATTTAAGGACATGAAATTGCATAAAAGTATTATAATGGGGCTGAAAGAAAAACACATTAAGAAACCCACCCCTATACAAGCTCAAGGAATTCCCACAGTATTATCTGGTAGAGACATGATAGGTATTGCCTATACTGGTTCTGGAAAAACATTAGTTTTTGTTCTACCCTTAATAATGTTCTGTTTGGAGCAAGAATATAAATTGCCATTTGTTAAGAACGAAGGGCCTTATGGCCTAATTATATGCCCTTCTAGAGAATTGGCCAAACAAACGTTTGATATCATCCAGTATTTCTGTTCTTTCACACTGAGACATGGCTTGCCTGAAATCAGATGCTGTTTAGCTATTGGTGGCATGCCAATCCAAGAAGCTATAGATATGATTAAAAAAGGTGTACATATAATGGTTGCTACTCCAGGGAGACTGATGGATATGCTAGAGAAAAAAACCGTTCATTTGTCTGTTTGTCGATACTTGTGTATGGATGAAGCTGATCGTATGATCGATATGGGTTTCGAGGAAGATGTAAGAACTATTTTTTCATACTTCAGGGGACAGAGACAAACGCTGCTCTTTTCTGCAACCATGCCAAAAAAAATTCAAAATTTTGCAAGATCTGCCCTTGTTAAACCAATAACTATAAATGTTGGTAGGGCTGGGGCAGCATCTATCAACGTAATTCAAGAAGTGGAGTATGTTAAGCAGGAAGCTAAGATAATATACCTACTGAACTGTCTACAGAAGACAGCACCTCCTGTCTTAATTTTTGCAGAAAAGAAACAAGATGTAGATTTAATTCACGAGTACCTGCTTTTGAAAGGAGTGGAGGCTGTGGCCATTCATGGAGGCAAAGATCAAGAGGAACGTTCAAGATCTGTTGAAGCGTTCAGGAGTGGTAAGAAAGATGTTCTTGTTGCTACCGATGTGGCTTCCAAAGGATTGGATTTCGAAGACATAAAGCATGTCATCAACTACGATATGCCAGATGATATTGAGAACTACGTACATCGTATAGGAAGAACTGGCCGTTCTGGAAACAGAGGTTTGGCCACCACCTTCATTAATAAATCCACTGAGGAGTCAGTCTTGTTAGATTTGAAGCATTTGCTGATGGAAGCGAAGCAGAAGGTACCAGCTTTTCTACTTGAGCTTTGTTCAGAAAATGAGAAGTTCCTGGATCTTGGCGACGAGAGAGGATGCTCTTATTGTGGTGGTTTGGGTCATAGGATTACAGATTGTCCCAAGTTGGAAGCCCTGCAGAACAAGCAAGCGTCAAACATTGGGAAAAGGGATTATCTCTCGAATACTGGGGCAGATTACTAAAATTGCTTCACCATGTTTTCAAATTTATTCTTATTGCTGTACAATACCTTGTGATATAACTGTAAATATTCTAGAGATGTAAATAAAAGATTAAATTAAAATATGGATTATTAACAGTTAATGAAGTTGTTATCAAAGATAAGTTAAGTCATAGAGTAACAAGTTTTTCTTTGCTTAAAAATAAAAACTTTCGTCACAAGAAGAAGAAACTCTTCTCCCGATGCTTATGTCACTTTTACCTGAAAAAGGTTAGAACCAGAGACCTTTCCCTTTCTCTATGGTTAGAACCAAAGAAGAGATGAAGCAAAGAACAAAAAGAAATCTTTGTCTATGACAGTTAGGTTCCACAAATTCGAATTCCAAGTTATTAATCTCGATTTAATCTCATTTTCATTGTTATTTTGGATTGTATGCATGTAATAAATATTCCATAATGAATAGAAATGTACTCAAAGTTACCCCTAGAACCAATAAATTCAATGGAGCTTCTAAGTGTTGAATCGATAGTTTTCTGATTTTGTTCGATTCTTGAACGAACTTGAATCTGACTCTTCTTTCATAACCTTCTCGTATTTTTCGATGGAAACCGAATTCGCTGATGTAACTGAGGTGTCTATTGAAGATGTACAAGAAGGGGTGTCCTTTGGGTAGCAAGCACGCAATTCGCGATCCAAAATCTGGGGGCTCTAACCTATGAAATAAGGATCTACCTTCGTTATCCAAAAATGAGGACACATTTTTTTTTGCTTTTTCGTCCAATGTCAAAATGGCTACATCGCCGGTTGACACAGTTTGGTTAAAGCATAAGATTGATGTCTGACAATCTTCCAACGGGTATTTCGTTTCTTTAATGAAAGCTTTCGGCAAGTCTTCATAGGGAGCTATCAGTTTAACCTGAAATTTTTTTATTTGCGTAAACGTAATAGCAGATTTGCTATACTCTTTTCCAGTTAAAAGATAGAAGAATCTGCTCTTGTAGGCGACGTTCATTATGAACGTCAAATATAGAATGCAAATTATCACTATCGCTTCCCCAAAAAAGATCCTTTTTTCGATGTAGAAACTTTGTTCAATCAATGATATCAACACCTTCACAGGATATGTGAAGAAGAAATTCACCCGAAATCTACGAAAAACCCCATCCATCACTGCCCAAATCGAAGAAATCAAAATGACTGTGACGCAGAGAATCATCCATAAAATATATGAGAAGACCTTGATAGGAAACATTTTGACGGGAACTAGAGCCGGCTCTGGCACGTACCAAGACAGGGTATCGAAAATATAGATGTTGGTTAAGTCGGAAGAACGATCATTTTGTTTCTGGTACATCCTGTATAATATATCGCACTTGTGTTTAACCACCATCTGCTTCTTTTTGAACTTTTCCACTGGACAAATATACTTTATTTTCACTTTCAACCTGTTTAATATGAAGGATATGAATTCGTACTCTAAACCTCTATCGTCGCATTTAGATTTTCTTCTTATGTGACATACGTGGATGGTCCAACCTTCCCAGAAACTAGCGAAGTAATGATTATTGGATATTTGGCTCAAAATCCTCCAATTCTTATCACTGTCGCATTTTCCAACATGCGAAATTTCAGTGTCGAATTCAAGAATGTTTTTTCTTCGGTAGGATAAGACCGTTGAGATTGTACCTGTTTGAATGTCGTAGTAAATAACTCTGGTGATGAAGAATGAATGCAGAGTTTTCAGTACTTTCTTGAAAGTATCCTGGCCACTTCCGAAAAAAATATGAAGTGCCCTCTGTTTGATGAAGCCGGTATCGAACAAACGATCGAAATATTCGGCTAAATCGATCTTATCCAAATCAACCAGAACCGTATCAGGAGGTGTTGGAAACTTTACTCCTATAAACCTGCTAGAATTGAGTTGATCATCCCAATAATTCATGAAAACTGGATGGTTTGTTCGTAGATATCCTCTCTCCAAAATATTAACGTAAGTTTTCTCGCCAAAGCTTCCATATATGATGCTATCAATACATTGGTTTAGATAAAGGCTAACGTTCAGTAGAGGCATTAAAAGCATGGCTTTGACGAACGCTTTTTGTACTTTATAAAACGAACTCAGTTAGTATAGTGGACTGTAACCATCAAAAAAATTATACCTAGTTCTTTTCTTAACGCATTATGAAAAATATAATATCGGATGAATATATAATGGCTAAACTTGCGAACTAATAAGTATTGGGTAATGTTATTTTAATGGTTCCTATCAGAAAAAAGGCGCCATCTATATCTATATGAATACTCCCTTAGAAATTCTCACAGCATCGGACTTCTGCTTCAGGATTTTATATTGAGATTTGAAAAACACAAATTCAATGATATTTATGCTTTATTCCACGTTTATAACTTGAACCACCGATGAATTGAATCACTTTTTAGATATTCGAAGGTGAAATTTCTAAAATTCTTATACTATCGAAGAACACGCAAGAAATGAAAAGTATCCGTCTAAAATTCGTCGATATACAAATTTCACGAGGCAATAAGCATACCTAACGTTCATCGTTCTCTGAACCGTTAAATGTCCAGTGGATAATATGGGTATTTATACAAGGTGGACAATTATCCACCAGAAATCCAATAAAAAACGAAATGTCGTGAAAGCGAAACTTCTAAAACGGAAAACATGGTTAATCATCTGACTATTATTTGTCTGATCGTTGTTCACATCGCACCACTGGGTAATTCACGATTTGATTCGCTGAAAGAAGAAAGAACACTTCTTCAGTCTAAGTTATAAACTCACCTATTTCACGTTCTGAAAGGATGCTTCATTCTGTATATTCGTATCGGTGGAATTTATCCAGAGTTGCAACGACAATTAATATGTTCATTGTTGCGCTATTTGTGACTCAATTCAGTTTGTCCTGGTAAGTAGCTTTTCTGATAGGTTTCTATTGTATTGATTGTTGATTACCAGTAGTTACTAAGATCGTTTCTTTGCTCATTCAACCTTCAGGGTTCCGGTTTGAACAGAACACCGTATATATTATGGATACAACGAATACTAATGATACGAAACAATATGATCGTCATTAAACACAATTAAATTCGAAATTTGGAGCCAAAGAATTGTTGAAATGTTGAAACTTCAATTGTCTGCGAAAACTTTCTTGGCATCAGGTTTTTTCTTCTATAATTCAGAGCCATTCCACGTTTTGTATTAACTGTATGGTATTTAAACGATCATATTTACGGTTTTTGTCAAGTCGAGATAGTTTTATAATGCGCCCTATTATGAAACGACATAATAATTATAAACAGATGAAGATATTTCGAGTAAAAATTATTTGTAACGCTAGAAAACATCAATAATATCCACGCAAAATTCTCTTTTGGTAGAAGGAAATATATCTCTTAATTCCAGGGCACACATTAGATCTCCAGGAGTATATCAGCTAACACCCCCTATCGACCACGCAGAAGGTCCCACTTGGGATCCTCGCAGAGAGCTCCTCTTCTACGTGGACATACATTCGGGGACAATCTTCAGCTACGAGCACTGTAGTGGAAAAACGCATTCCCTATCTTTATACGGAGATGTAACACCAATCGTGCCATCTAAAAGGGAGAACATATTTTTTGTGGGCTTGAATAGATCACTGGTCGCCCTAGAATGGGATGGTAAAAATAAAGTTGGCAAACAGAAGATCCTATCTACAGTTTCACCCCAATATCCAACCAGCAGGTTCAACGACGGAAAGGCAGACAAGAAAGGAAGGCTATGGTTTGGTATGTTCAAATTGAAATTGAAAATAAATGCTTTGAAGTACAAGGATTTTCCAGAAAATCTTCATTCAAGCTTTTCTGCGAAAAATGCTTAATCTAAGAAAGTCAATTTTTTGTTGAATCTGCTCGTAAAACTCAAAGCCTACTTTGAATGCTTGCAAATTAAGAAACCCTGGTTTCCAATGGGGTTCGTTAATCTGAGTCATTTCTTGCAGGTACAATGGGTTATGAGAACTCCTCTGGCGTCCTTCCGGATGAAGGGCTTCTCTACAAATTCACCAAAGAAAGCTATGACAAACCAACTCCCATCATAGCACCGGTGAACATAAGTAACGGAATGGCTTGGAACAAGAAAAATGACAAATTTTATTACATCGACACCCCTACTCAGAAAATCGTTGAATATGATTTCGACGTTGAAAAGGGAGAAATCAGGAACAAACGAACGGTCTTCGACCTCAGGAACCAGTCCTTTGTTACAGGTTACCCCGATGGCATGACAATTGATGAAGACGACAATTTATGGGTGGCACTGTATAATGGGGGTGCTGTCATAAAAATTAACCCAAAAACTAGGAAACTATTACAGGTATTTAAACGTTTCGTAGAAGTAATTTGTATAATAGTGACGTGTAGGCTAGGCCTAATTCTCAGACGAAGATGTATTCAATTTTTTTCAGGTTGTAGCTATACCAGCCCTGGCTGTAACTTCGGTAGCATGGGGTGGGCCAAAATTAGATATACTATACGTGACCACATCAAGATTTGCTTTGAAACCGGAAGAAAGGAAGCAGCAGCCTGCTGCTGGAGCAATTTTTGCTATTACTGATTTGGGCACCAGGGGCTTACCTTCATATGAAGCTGATATAATCGATTCTATCTAGATTTCATTTCATAATTCTATTATTGAAGCCATACTCTAACGTTTGAGTCTGATAAAATTTTAGCCAAATTTTGTTCAATGCTATTGTGTGCAGATGGTGCCAGCCAGGCACATGAATTATAAAATAAGAAGAAGATGTATTTACAATTATTCTATGAATGGATTTACTCTGTGAACCCAAATTATTATAACCTCCAAAATAAATGTCAATTATCAAAATAAAAATTATTTGTATAAATATATTTTTATTAGGCTTTTCAATGAAAGTATCTGAATAATTGAGTAAAGATCGATTCAATCTTTTCAGCAATTATTAGTTTAATTATAACACCTATCGGAATTCTGCGTAACTATATTTTTCAGCAAAACATTCAAAATGAAATTGTCCCAAATTCGGACCTTGAATGCTTGGAGTGCTGCAATAACCAAACCTCATAGATATACTTACACTAGAACATATCCCACAACCCTTGTAAATCCCGATGGGTCTTCTTATACTATTAGATATTATGAACCTCGACAAATCATAACGGTGAATGCTTTGATTACCTCTCCGAAAACCCTCACTTTCGAAAAGAAACTATAATAACCAATGATTTAATTTTTTTAGTTACCTCTCAACATATGGACTTTGAGTGAAGCTGAGAGAAAAGCTAAATTAGAAATGAGGAAGCCGAAGAGTCGTGTGAAATACCAAGATGATTTGGATGATTCTTATGATGCTAGTAAATATCTGAAATATGTGCAGAAAAAGAAATAATAGAGTTATAATCAAAATGTAGTGTTATTTTCAATAGTTATAATAAAAGCTGTAAGGTCTTTTAGAGTTCAATGGTTATTTCAGAGTGAAACCTTATTAAATATAGTCAATAGATGGATTAATAACTTACTGCTAATATGTGTCCTTACAGTGTCGACTTTTGAATTATCGCAGCTCAAATTCCGAATATTCGTAAGGATTATTAATTATTGTCCCCCTTCTGAAAATTACTTTTTAATGTTTATTTGAACGTCGCGCTGAAATATCCCACTTTTGGAGACGCGCGCATACCAGCTGATACTGGATTAGCATTCGGTTCTATGAACAAGAAAGAAAGAAAAAGATAGAGCTAAGAAGACATGACTTGGTTGACTTCATTCAAATATGGCAGCTGCTAAAGTGAAGTAGAATTGTTGAATGGATATTGAGTTTACTACTGTATATCGTGTTAGTACGTTGAGTTGAAATCGTTTGGGTGAAAGCTGAGCTGTCATTTACCTTTTTATTTACATAAATACTTCACTCTGTGTTGGAATTGCAGATAGAATAATCCAAGAAGACGGTATCGTTGAATGCCTAAATAGTGGAAGACTGAATTTCGTCAACGAATGTCATGTGTATGTGATTTGAAGAATCCTATTCGAGTACCATTTCCACAGCTGAATTTCCGAAAAAAAGTTCAAGGAATGTGCAATAGTTAACAATCAAGTGCGCGAGGAAACTGAAAATCGTGAAATTGAAAATACGAAGGTGTCAATTCGTGACGTATTTTTTGTTTATATTTTGAATAATGTCATTTTTTACTGTAAAAACCGAATGTGGCCCAACAAAAAATTCGAAGCATGTGCGACAGTAGAACTTGCAGAGTTCGCCGCGTAAGTTATACGAAAATATGTACGAATTTGGTTAACGATACGTAATTTTTTTATTGAGCAACAACGATGCACCCATCCAATAAAGATGACACAAGTTCTAAAATTTCGTGCATATATGACACACCCTGTGATCCTAAAGACAATGACTATGAAAAACTTTTTTGTCCAAATAATGAACTGTCGGAGCCCCCAAGAACTAGATGTGATAGGCTGAAGACTGGTTCTTCCTGTCAGGCTTTGAAACATGCCGTGTCAGCCCTACATCGCCTGGACGATTTTCACAAGGAGAAAATCGGATCAGGGTTTTTTTCGGAGGTCTTCAAGGTAAGAACACTATTTACCATTTGCTTGTCTTGTCTCCGGACATCTAGGTCATAGAAAAAGTAACCTCGGAAAAGCCATATATGCAAAGTGACACCTGCTTTAAAATCGTACCAAAACTAATAATAGCTAACGTAAAGAACGACGAACTTTTCAAATTATACCCCAAATACCATAACTAATCTCTTCCAGGTAGAGGATGTAATCGTTTTCGTCGGCTGCATTGTTGTTATCATATGGTCGAGTGCAGTCCCAATTGACTCGATGTAAAGTACTGTTTAGTGTAACAATTTCATTATTTTATCGTCTCTAGAATGCAATTACTCAAAACGGGAGTTCTGATATCAAAAACCGTGACTTGCTCCCATTATTCTTGCTCTTGGGACATAAAACTAACGAGAAAATGCATGCCTCTCTAATTGCAAGAAATCTCCAAGCACCAGCTGTAGGTACAGTTAATGCTGTTTGTGTTCATCGTTGTTTTTCGAGAAAACATAAACCTATCTACCAATGCTCGTTTCCACTTTTCTTCTTGGCTTTAGGCCACGACAGACATTGAAACCAGAGTTGGCAACTGGCATTTTTTGTTGATTCACAATAATTGAAAGGAAAGATAGTACATATCGCCAAACTGGACGTTCATCAATAAATTCTTGGTTTAATTCGTAGTCATAGAAAATGAGATTGATTTACTAACCTAACAGTGAGTTACCTTGTAACTAGACTAGGGAGGGAATTTCCCTAATCTAAGCTTGTAACTTAAAATTTCTATGGGGGAAAGAAATATTAATTTGATAATTTTCTATAGTTGTGTCATAGATAAAACCTTAGGAGAATTTTTATTTTGCATGGTATTTTTCGCTAAAATACTATATTTATCCTTGAATATCCTTCCTCGTTGGATTTTTGAACAAAATGTGAGAAGGTAGCTCACATCAAATAGGAATTTTTGGTAACATTTCTACCGCGGCGCTCTAATCCCTAGAATTGATGATTTTGGGTGGCACGTAAGTATATACTTTTCCCACAGTTCGATTATTTCCAGGAACTTCTTTTGTAGTGATTCTATTCATTTCTGGGTCCTATAGAACAGGTATTTGGACCGTTTTTAAACTGAACGTGATTTCAAGTTGAATTCCATGGGTGTTTACGAATTCACCGACTTCATAAACATCTGATGTGACGATAATAATGAAGATTCCTCCTACAATACGTTTTGTGCTCTAAAAATATTCCAAGTTTGGTAATACATTGCACACTGTCCCACGCTATATACGAAGATTTAGGCTAAGGTTGATATCGATGATTTCTATGCGCCTTACTCGAGCACAGAATAATGATATCTGAATCGAGTACCGAAGAAGATCTAGAGTTCGATTTGAAACGATTCGATATCGTTCAGAACTGATAGAAAACGAATCATGTAGGAAAACAAAAGGATAATCGACCGACATTTGTGAACAACGTCGTTGGTTCCTATTCCGAGATATCCTTGTCAGGACCAAATGCGGTTTCTTGCGTAAGGTTAACGACTGGCGCCGTTCTGCTTGTCACAGTATCATTGATAATTTTCAATTATCCGTGTTAGGGGGGAACGGCGGACTTGACCTCATCTTTCGGACAGCCGCGAGAAGAATTGATCAAGTGCAGAAATGGGCATACATTAGGTGAATTATGCCGATCCATAGACGTTTCTGAACGCGCACAGAAACTATCGGGAACAATTCGAACCTCACAATCGCATTCTTTCGTATTCGAAAGGTTAACGAGGAGAATTTTAGGTGATATGGTTTATCCACCTTGGTGTTTCGACAACTTCACTGTTCTTTATGGTTATTTCATCAGTTTGTCTCACTGATTTTAGTCGCATATTGAATTGTGGAATTGTCAAAGTTGAATTTGGCAGTTTTGAGTGACAGTAAGAATATTTTTATCCGTGTTATACAAAATTAATAAATAAAAACATGAGGACGCAAGGAGACGGTCGAAGACGAGATGAGGGATGACGTCAAAGTAATTATGCATTCTCGTCCATACAGCAATCCTACCATAATGAAAGATAATCTGTTTGCTATGTTCGATCCACCTTTGACGCCTTTTCTTCTTCTTTTTCCATACTGACTTCCGTTTCCACGGTCGCTCGTGTCTTACATAAACGACCCATCAATTAATTATGGTTTAATTAATCGGACTAACGCAGAATGCTGATCGTGCGAACGCGATTCGGAAAGAGTAATATAAGCAACAATGGGACGCCTGGTAGTTACGCAAAACGACCGGAAACGTAGGACGCCAATGACGGTTCTCACACACATACGCGTTACACTGGATCCCGCGACAAATCTTTCATATTCCAATTCAAAAACTTTCGGATGTCAAATTATAACATAATAATCTCTTCAATATGTATCTATGCTCAATTTTCTATCAGCGGATCTTCTCTATGTTTCTTTTTCCAATTGAATGGTTGCCAATTTAAAAACACTGAAAACTCATTCAGGTAATCTATGTCTATGCTCAGTTATTATAATTTTCTATGAGCGAATCTTCTCTATGTTCCTCTTTCCAATTGAAAGGTTGCCAATATAAAAACAGTGAAAACTTCTTCGGGTAATGACAGAGTCATCTCTATGGTTACAGTCGTAATTATGTTATCTGAATATTCCTCGAAGCGCGTTTTATGTTAGAAACCAAGAAGTACTTTCGGAATTTCTCCGCGTCAGCTGTTCATGGTAGATATCTATCGCTAGCTTGCCTTTGGGACCTCTGAAATTTGACGAGAATTATTCACAACCGGGAAAACAGCTGCTTCTTTTTCGCTCTTGGTTGATTAAAATTGTTATTCGTTCCCTCTGGGTTACCACGATTTCCCCATATGGCTTAGATCGATCTGGAATAATTTCTTGTCATTCCAGGTGGTATACACTTCTTCAAGGTTTGAGGATTTCGATCTAGATCAAAGACGTCGCAAAATTCCGATTGCCGATGATAAATGTTTGTTGATACACAGTGGAAATTGAATTCCCGGTTAGATTTTATCGTTGGCAGCATTGGTTATGTGTGCACATAGAAGATTTTAATCCCATTCACTTTCTTCCGAGTCTGTCGTATTGGTCTGATGAGTACGAGCATTAAATCTTGTCGAAAACACCAATTAAAACTATCTTATTGCCTGGGTTGATAATGGAATTAATTCGCGGAAAACTTTCTCCACCAGGTGACGTCCGCGATGTTCTTCGTTTTTCCGTTTGTTATCTCGTACGATTAACCTTCGGACTCAATCTACCCAGTCTTCCCAGTTAATGGGTGCTATGGGATGAAGGGTTGGATCCCCATATCCGATTTGTTCATCAAATTTCTCGAGTTTGGGACGATTTATTTAATTCGCTCGCATGACACTCGAGTAACCGATCGAATGACGCAAATCATCTGTCGCAACCAAACGTCAACGTCATAGATTGTAACCGTCGGCCCTCGTCGGACATCTGGAACGTCGTGAGGAAATCGAGATAGGCCTTAATTATTATTCTAATTGCACCCGTCGGAAAGAATACCGTAGGAAAAAAACGCGAGCGATTCTCTCGAATCGTATATATACATATACACTTTCACTGACGATTTTACATAACCAGAAATATTTGTAGGTATATCTTTCCGCCGCGTGCTCTATGAGCCGCTCTAGAAGAAGAAACGGCAAGATAAAATCCGTTTCCGATGAGGTAACAACAATGGTCGTTTACCATCCCGAACGATCTCTAGGGGAAAATGAAAAATTCTCACGCGCGTAAACTTGGTTCGAAAAAGTTAACGTGTATTAATTACCCGGTATAGATAGATGGAAAGAAAAAAAAACTAGAAATAATTGGCGTCGATATGCTCGCCGTTCTTGACAAGGTCGTGGCGTGTAGTCGTTGATTCCGAGGCACAATTACTGGCTTTGTTCAGTTTTAATGATCAATAACTTTTTACACTTCGAACGACTCGAAATGAAAATTCCTTCGATTGGGCTCGAAGGAAAACGATTGTTGGAAATATTTTAGTCGATTGATGAATATATTTTATGAGTGTAGCATCGAAAATGTAATATTTTTCGACTTTTCATGACCGTATCTTCCAAAATGAGTTGTTGAATGAGCTGCCGATCTTCTTACGAGTACATTAGAATGCGGCAAAGCCAAAGCAAAATATGCCCAATTTTCGTGATTCAGACTGGATGGGAAACTCGGGATCTGCCCGAATTGTCCGAGATTGATCCGAATAGGTGCGTTCGCGGAAGGTGATGGTTAGGGTCGAGGAACTCCTTCGGCTGTTTCCTCGGGAAAACGTGACGGGGAAACGGAGAAAAGCGAGCACGTTTTTCCGATATTTTCGTACCCGGTTATAGGTTTCGGTTCACGGGCATATAATATATTGACCTTGCGGCGTAAAAGGCGACACGTAACGCTAAAATAATATTAATAATAATGATGATAACGAGCGCGTTAATTGAAATTCCGGATCGTTTTTTCCTCGGGATCGCCTTATATTACGAGGAGGCCTAAGTTGACATTCCGCCTGTTAGGCGAATCGCTCAATTCTATGGAGAGACGTCAAAGTAGGGTATACAAGTCCATATTCGTCTGTCCACAGTCTTTTTACTCGACGAAAACGTATACGTCCACGATCGGAACCAGTCCGGAGAGGAGGAATTCGCATCGACGACGTTTTCGCAAAAATTCAAAACATACGATTGTTTTGATACGGGCGGATGACCTGATTTTTCGAACGAAGCAGAGCAGAATTTTGCCAGTTGGCTCGAGGACGTATTATTGGTTCGAATTCGAAACGAATGAGAACGAAATTCATTACGAAGGATATTGTTCCTATAGGGATCGTTTGAATTTTGTAAATTTGAGGTTGAATGGTCTCAAACGTAGACGAAAGCTCTCTTCGCAATTTTCAGAATGGGCAGATAAATTTGTTTTTTTGATATTTGACAAGATACCGATTCGATTTGATCGCAACTTTATACATAGTTTTTAAGTACTGATACTGATAGATTTGTGCCTAATTTCGTAGAGATCACTAAAAAATTATTGAGCAGATATGAGTTCGGAGATAATTCAGGCCAATACGACTCACGCTACAATTTTTTTTTCTCGAAAATCGTCACTTTTGGCAAGAAAATACATGTAGGAGACGTTATTTGTTCGGAATGAATCAAACTATCAAAAATTCATTTTTCAATGATATACAGGGTGAGTCTTTGGGCTCGTACAGATTTTTGAACAGTATATTCTTGAGATCAAAAGAAACAGGCTGTTGAAAAACCATAAAAAGTGTTATTGCAGTTCTATCTGCAGTTCTATCTGACAAATGGTTTTATCGAATTAATTGAATTTCAGAATTTAGTTCTGCATTTATTTGATGAATCTTCTTCAAACACGAGATATCTCCCACGTCTTCCAGTTTTCTCATTATGACCATTACGTACCATGAAATACCAAAAATTCAGAGACCTAACTCTTGAAATTAAGTTGGACGTTATCTAATGAACATTTGCACCTTTGGAAAAATAAAAGTATTCTTTATATTTTCTCGTATAATACGCCGATTTCGAGTAGTTTGTTCAAAAATTAGAAAATATTTGTGACATTTGAAGAATTGGGTACTTTGGCTGAATACAACTCTGTCTAAAAGATCCACAGATGTGTAGTGTCATAGATTTAGCTCGTTATTCTGAAGGTAATTTTGGTTTTAGGGGTGGCACAGCATTGTGAAAACTTAAAATGGCTATATTTTTTAATCAGAGCCGAATCGGAAAAAATGGTAGGGGAAAAAAGTGATTCTTTTGACCTCAAGAATCTACTGTTGAAATATTTTAACGACTCAAAGAAGAAGAAAACATTTCGGGGTTGGCTTTTTCTACCTTCGTCAAGAGTGTAGTTGAAATCTATCCATTTCCTTCGATTTCGGGGATCGCGTATCCACCGACGACGGGCAATTTTTAGAACGAAACGTTCAAAACAACGGGATTTGGCATCGGATCGACCCGAATTTCCCGAAATATTTTCCCGAACGAAAATACCCGCACCCGCCGTCGTCGGTTGTACCTAGTGTCAACTACTGACGGTCATTATCGATCGTTTTGCCGAAAACGCGTAAACGTCGTGAATCACCTTTCGAGATTTGCGATCCCTGGCGAGAAAAAAAAATTGGCTGAGTCATGTGGCGATGCTCTCGCTCGATAACCCATTTGCCACGTTTGTTGCGAAGAAACGAAAATGTTTCCCTTCCTTTCTGTTGAAATTTCGTGTCGAAAAAAAAGGAACCTAACGTATAAGTTCACTTAACGCAATTTCTCATTGTTTCTTTTGAACATTCCAACTGTGGATGGAGGATTTTCGAAAATGCCCGAAGATTTCGGTTCGACGAACAGCCGTTCGATTTTTTTTCTCGTGGTACTGGTTAAATTTCGGTCGATTACGCCTAAAATTGACTTTCGTTATGAATGGTATTCAGACGGGTAAAAGTGCCAACTAACCCAAATACCTCGGCGCTAATCGTTCTCCATTCTATCTGGTGCATTATTTAGGCACGCACGACTTATGCCAAGAATTCGAGATATATCCCACGAAACGAGAAGAATGAAAAACGTCTCGAAGGACGCGAAACGCTGGAAGCATACGGAGCGTCGGAAAGGATATGCAAATTTTTGACAGCAGTTTATAATTCGTATCGCAATATTTCAATTTCCACTCCTGATTTCTGTAGTTTCATCATAGAAATGAAAGATGACATAACGTATAAAAATATTCGAAATATCTTTGGTCGGTGCATAGACTTATGTGTGATATCTATATATTCTATGGGTCCAGGCTATTTCCATTAGGGCATTTCGGATGACATGACATTCATGATCGAATAATACTCAGTGTTCTCAAAGTAAAATTTCAGCTTGTGTTCCCATAGATGAATCGTGGTCTTGTCAATGTCAGACCTTAATCAGTCATACCAACCTAAATTGCACAGCTGAAAACGTGCTATTACCTACTGACAAATTTCAGATCTTTCTGAGATGTCGACAAATCCCGTCCCAGGACAAGAACCGAAAATTTCATGGGGGTGTCATGAAAATTTGTATGCGCTATTCCGAAGCTTCGTTATCGGAAATGACGGGTCCAAAATGCGGGGAAAGCGAGACACCTCTCGTACCGTCGAGATGTCGGATGCAGACCAAATGGTCCAATTACACCCATCAGGAGAGCGCGTTCACGACCGATCGACGGAGAGTGAAGATTCAAAATTGCTAATTGTCGTAATCGAGAGATCTTCACTTTCTTCTCCTTCAAATTACCTCGCTGCCATCGATACTCGTCGAAAGTAACACGTAGCACACGTAAGGATTCGATGTACAGCAGTTATCCCATTTCCAGATCATTCACATCGTTTTAAATCACGTAGTTATTCGAGATAGAATCATCATCTCTATGTTCCGATGTATGTACGTAATTATTTCTGTGATGCGTCTTTGACATCGGACACGGAACGTGACATCCATAGATCATTTTTGTAACCGTAAATATATCTGTAATCTGTGAAGGCTGTTTTAAGTCTATGGTCCAATTTTCTGAATTCGTTGAGGTTATATATCGTTTATCGTTCTTTAAAAGTATATTTTATTGGAAATTATGAACCGAAATGGAGGAAATTACGTAGTTCGTGAGGCAATTCGTTACCTCGATGGATGATTTCGTAAAAATTGGTAAAGTTCCTTTCGGAGTTTCTGCATCGCAGGAAATTTCGAGAATCGCACGATCACCAAAACTAATAACATAACGACCTTATCTTCTATCGGGCCAGATCCTGGACCCGATAGCGAAACAATCGTTTTTATCGATAATTATCATCGTCTATTGTTGTTTCGGATCGCTACACGGAGAGAGATTGAAAAGAGACCTTTTCGGAACGCAAATCTCACAAGTATATTATTTGGTCCAGGCAATTGAAAGGGAAAGATAAGATTGTGAGTTTTACAACGGTTTATAACGTTTGGAATATAGTTTAGATGAACGAAGTGGAGAAATCTCGTCACGTTGTAACTAATCATCAACTGTTTGGTTTTCTAGAATCTTCAAAACAAATTCTATGCACTCCATATCCTAAGAAAGTAATAGAGCATTATTATTTTGAGACAGAGTAGGAAATAGACCATTTTAGGTGGTCTAACCCCTTGCTCATTTTTGATCCAAAAATTCGAAGGTTATCTTTCGAGTCGAAAATTATTGTAGATCTGAACGTGATACATATTCTGAAAGAGCAACTCTTCTAGTAATAAATCTAAAATTTCATCCATCTCGGACTAACCGTTCGGTCTAGAGGAAGTTTTAACTAAACCCAACTTTTTGGGAATTTTTCGAAACACCACATTGTTGTTTTCGTGGAATGTTACCTTTTTTCATAATACGTTTTTAAGGTGAACACCTGATGGAAAATGAAATGTTTTATCTACGAGTATTCACAAAACGATTACGATTTCTAAAGTAAATAGCATTCTTGTACTTTTCTGCCATTAGGAAATCATATACATTATCTCTGAAATAAGGCGAAACCTATCGTTAAGGTGCGTGAATCGTTCAGATTTTGGAAAATCCCAAGAAAATTCCACCCAATCCTTCATCAACGTGCAATAATTTGTCACTTTCATCACGTCTGTACGGTTTTTGAATCTTGGATAACCGAGAGATTGAATCCACGACGTGGGACGTTCTTTAAATAATTCCTTATCAAGAATAGATTGCCGGCATCCTCTGGTAATTACAATATTTATTGTGATAGTCCGCATCTCGTTCAAACTCGCAGATGAATGAACGTTATATTTGTTTCCGGATAGCGGAAACGATAGTATTGGTAATTTGGGAAATTATACGTTTAAAGACTCATTATGAAGGTCGTCGATGTATCATGAACGATGTCATTACCGTCGGAAAAAGCACTTGCAATTTCTGATAATGTCCTTTTGTCTTGGAGTCATAGTTACAAAGAGTTACTATGGCCATGACTACCTTAAAGAGTCATAGTTACTACCTTAGAAGAGTCATAGTGACAATAAATAACTATGATATCTAAGGTAGCCAAATGCCCATGACTACCTTAATAATTTGAAGAGTCATAGTTACGAAAAGTGACTAAAAAAAACGGCTCCAAGTATTTGTTTTTTTTTTTCTCATGGTGCCAGTTTGTAACAGCAGAGAATTCTCTACCAAATTTTGGTAAGGAAACGGCCGAGATTATTTTGTATGCATCTGAACGTGGGTGGATTTTTATTCTCGAAACTTTGGCATTGTCGATTTCCTGGAAACCGTCGATTTTCCGAGAATTCGATCGTTCTATTATATTTGTAAGGAACAAATTGAATGGAGATATCGGATATTCGTCATTCGCAATCAACGCTCCTTTTTGGAAAACTTATCGGGTACAACAATGCGTTAGCCAAACAAGACGTGAATCAACAAGTGATTCCATTCACTGAGAAAACTATCGTTCATTCAGAATTCCTTCCCGGGAAGATCAAGCGAGATGGAGGAAAAAAATCGATGAGAATACCGATAATTTCTGCAGGAAATTCATTATTTTCTAGGAGGAATCCAACCAAGGAGGAATAAACTGATCCTATCCGTCGCCGCGATATATTTCAAATGTTGGACTCTATGCTTGTTTTTTTTTTTTTCGTTTTTTTTTTATCGGCAGGTAGGTATGCGATGAATGCATCGAATTCCTCGGCGTGGAGAATCCGATCGGCTTAAAATAGAACTGGCGCATATTTATGAGTGACGATCAGATGCAGGAAGTCGATTTTTGGTTTATTTTCGGTCTCGCGCGTTGCGGACTATTTCTGAGGAAACATAGCTCGGCGCCCTTCGCGGTCTCCTTCGCCGACTCGAATTTTAAACAGCTCTCTCATTGTTTTACATTCCGCTAACCTTGCCGATTTCAAGTTCACGCGTCATTTTATGCGGACTCGTGTACATATTTGTGTTTGTTCTCGTTGAGATTTACTCTAGATATCGTAATATTTAAAACGGATCACCTTTGAAACTTCTACCTTTAGTAGAATTAATTAATGACGTCAAGTGATTCTACGATAAACCCTATTTTTTCTGCAATAGATTTACTCGTTTCAGTGCATGGCGTTAGCTGATTTTCTCCAAGATGTTTAAGGCGA
Organism: Coccinella septempunctata; assembly: GCF_907165205.1. Taxonomy (NCBI): domain Eukaryota; kingdom Metazoa; phylum Arthropoda; class Insecta; order Coleoptera; family Coccinellidae; genus Coccinella; species Coccinella septempunctata. The sequence goes on along the minus strand of NC_058193.1, from coordinate 39,870,372 downwards.
GAAGCTCGTAATGCGAAGGTCTCCGGTTCGAATCTCGTCGAGGTCTTTTTTTTTTTTGGCCGATGGTGAAAGATGGGGAGACCGTCTCCCAGGTTCAGTTAGATGAACGCATCCGAAAACAATACACGGTTTCTATTAGCAACGCCAGGTTGCATCAAGCAGACCGACAATTAGCTATTTATACATTTACCTGACTTGAGGGACTTGAAGAATTTACCGAAACGTAAATATTCAGATGAGTATTTTTAGAAAATATGGAGAATACGGCGCACCTTGTCTAATGACGGGAATAATACGCGGATCGGATTCTTCGAGAAAATCCGACCGATTCTGTAATCGCAGGCGATGTGCGTATTTCTTTTAGCACCACATGTACGAGTTCATTTATGCGAATTGTTCAAAGTTGGATCTATCTGGAAAATAAAATTATTGTGGATTTTAATCCGTCTAGCCGAATACCTAGGTTAACGAGCACTCATAGAATAAAATCTACAGGATCGTAGAGAAAAATCTATGACTTCGTGCACTGTAACATTTCGAGCCGTTAAGAAGTTGGCAACCGTGACAATTTGGCAGCTATCTATCTGTGGTTCGATAATTATTTCATCTTGTTTTCACTAGAAAATTGAATCGGTCTTTTCGTTATACTGTATCTGTCCGAATATCGATAATAATAAACGATGAACAAATAATAATACTGAAATTCCTTTTGAAATCTGAATCTAGATAGGAATTTACATTTTTACCCTGAATTTGACTCCCTACTATGATAATAAAGAACGGCCGAACTGCTATGGTTGCAATTTCTTGTATTTCGACAACGAACCGTCGTCAGTGGTGCCAACTGCAGGAAGTCCAAACGACCATCGATAAATCTGAAACGTTCCGGAGCCTGGGAATTTTTTCGCGTCTTTGGCGTTACTTTCAGAACGGCCGACGGACGTAAAACTTACAAACGTCCATTATCGGAAGGTCGGGCAGTAGAAAGTGTGTGAAAAGTGTGGAAGTATCGAAGATCCGCGGATAACAATGGCGCACGAATCGTAGTCCGGTCGTTTTTCCTCTATGGCACGGCGGCGTTCACTTTCGCCGTCGCCACCGCTCAGGAAATTGGAATATATCGGAGATAACGACGCCATTAAGCCGATAAACGGTTATTGTTTCGCTTCCACGATGGACTCTCTAATCGGGGTGGAGTTTTAATCCCACACCATGAGAACTTTACGATACATTCCCAGTTATACAACAGAGATGGATTGTTTTCCGACACATTTCGATCAACTGGTCTGCAGAAGCTTCGAGCTATGCGATATCCACAGAAAGTCTATTTTTCCCAACCGATTCGTCGCATACCGATTTATCCACCCCTGGTAGATCTACAGATGTCTATAGCCATATTTTGGCGATTAAGACGCGTGAAGCGTCTTTAAGCGATGCTATTCGAGCGAATAAGTCATGACGTCAGTCTTTAAGACGCTTTAAGCGGAACCTGGCGGTCTGTGGAGAGCGCCTGTGTCATAGAGTCATCTTGTCTCTGGCCTGTGTCTTCTTAACCGGAAAGAGAATATGTTGTTTATATCGAATTTGATTTGAATTCCTACTAGGGAAGAGTGCTTTTATTGCCAATAATGCAGTTTCTGCATTATCATTTAGTATAAATAAATATTTTTCAAATAATAGCCAAAGAACAGAAATTGAAAAATTCACAATTCGATTCGCTGTCTAATGACAACGACAGATGACTCAACTATCAGCGATATTCTATTTTTGCGACAACAAAATTAATGACGTCACGCTTAAAGACGCTTTAAGACATCGATTAAGACGCTTAATCGCCAAAATATGGCTTATATCTTCCTTCTATGATATCAATGAGAAAGTTTTTGACATTTTTGTCGGTGGTGTTCATAGATTCCACTGACCACTGAGCCGGCTCAAGAAATGTCACTTTGTTCTAACCTCCTTCACGATGATCAGAAGGGCTTCCTTTTTCATTTTATATTCTTTTCGCAGGTGACGCATAAGGTTAACGGGTCAGTGATGGTGCTCAAGATGAACCAGCTCCGATCGAACAGACGAAACATGCTCAAAGAGGTGCAACTGATGAACAGACTCTCGCATCCGAACATCCTCAGTTTGCGGGGGGTCTGCGTGCACGAGGGACAGTTGCACGCCCTGACCGAATACATCAACGGGGGCTCCTTGGACCAGCTGGTGCAGAACTTGGACGTCGACCTACCGATGGCCACAAGGATAACGCTGGCGTACGACGTCTCGTGCGGCATGGAGTATCTACACGCCAACGGGGTCTTCCACAGGGATCTCACGAGTAGGGTAAGTGTAGAGTCTGAACTTTTAGAAGGGTAGTTTCAATGCGAACCTTTCAGAACGTGCTGGTGAAGCATCTGGACAACGGGAAGCTTCAGGGGGTGGTGGGAGACTTCGGTCTGGCCGCCAACATACCGCCGCCCGACGCCAAAGTCAAGCTGGGCACAGTCGGCTCGCCCTACTGGATGTCGCCCGAATGCATACGGGGCAAATTCTACAACGAACTTAGCGACGTGTTCAGCTACGGCATCGTGCTCTGCGAGATGATCGCCAGGGTGGACTCCGATCCGGACCAGTTACCTCGGACCAACAACTTCGGCCTAGACTACCTCGCCTTCACCGAGCTGTGCGACCTACGCATCATCGTACCTGACTTTCTGAAACTAGCCTTCAGGTGAGAACATCGACCGCTGATTTGACAGTTAATATCGAACCTGAAAGAGTCACAAATGAAATAAGTTCAAATATAGAATATTGATCTTTGAAATTCCAAATTTGACAATCAACATCGAATCTGAAAAAGTCACAGAATCTTTTAAAGAAGAAATTCGAGCACAGATTCATCTTTGGAATTGAATAGATTACGATAATTTGACAGTTTACATATCGACTCTGAAAGAGTTACGAATGCATATTTGAGGTTAACGAAATTTGCGTTTCAGATGCTGTGCAGTTGAGCCAGATCAACGTCCCACATTCACCGAGATCAGACGGTCTCTCAAAGACATAATGACTGACTTGGACGCGGGTGTCCAGAAGGAAGCACCCAAGGGGAGTTACGTGGCGAAAAGCGAGGAACAGCTCCCCGGCCTGTCGGTGCAAACGTCGGCCCCGCAACACAGAAAACGTACGTATCTGGCCGATCAAATGTTTCAGCTTCCTACGTTTTCTGACGGGCTGTCTGTGTTTTAACAAACGATGAGATTTTACCCACCCTAATTGTGATATTGATCTGTGTCATTAATTCTTTTTTTACTATATTTTATCTTTTAATAGAATGTATTTTTGTATTTTGGTGTTTAATTGTTTCGATGCGTTGGTGTTTTTCGTTTTATCGTGATAAAATGGTTGCCTGTCTTTGGTATCTGACGAATATTGAAGATTGGACCAGATAGATTATTGAGTTTTCGAGCAAGTTCGAAATTGAACGATTCAAAGTCAAGAAATTACAATTGGTACCGGTTGAAAACGTTCTAAATTTCCCCATGGCCATTTCCGGATGTTTTCTAACAAGACTAGGTTATCCTCAAAAACAATGTCAATGCATGCCCCATAGAAGAAACTCGAAAAAAGAAGAGAATTGTGCTAGGAGATGGAAATGATTCCTAAAGATTCAAGATTGCATGATAAATTTATCCTTGATAGGCCTCTTTTCGACGTAAGTAATTTTCTGAATTCAAGTCCCCTTGCTGTCTAATTCATGTAGTTTGTGGAAATTATGTTTTTGTCGTACGCTCACTCATCTATCGTAGTTCGTAGTTCAACCAAGGTGTATTTCCGTTTTTCAAATCGGTTCTCAAAGGTGTTAAATTCACTGGACCTCACTCCTCTGGTAGCTCGGTTGTAAAGCATTTGACCGACAATCAAGAGGTCGAGGATTCGAATCCCACCAGGAGTGGAACTTTTTCAGAATTCTGTACACCGCGTCAGACTTTTCTTCATACTTCCACTGTTGTCAGATCAAAAATGATCTTAAACGGAAATACACCCTCCAGTTTGAACGAGAAATCAACGAAAATCTGATTTTTTTTTCCGTTCTGTTTTGCAGTGATACACAGGAGGTCCCTGTCCGAAGACGTATCGGTGTTGACGCTGTCGATGTTCGGCTCGCCGAGCGACAAGGCCCGCAGACACGCCATCCACATGTGCCAACAGGACCCCTACTACAAACCTCGCACGACCAACCCTTTCGCCTCCCTGGCCCAGTTCAGGGGCGTCAAGAAGTTCCTGGGCAACTTTTCGTCCTGCTGCGAAATGCCCTCGCCGCACGTGACCTCCGCGGGCGAGTCGCCCAAGTCGCTGCCCGGTTCCCCGACCGCGACCAGGAAACACGCCAGCACCAGCAGATCCCCCCTCTACGTCCATCCCCTCTTCAGGACGGGATCCGGCACGAACCTGTCCGATTCGGGCACGGTGGAACCGATGCCGAGCATGCGCCGCAGGGGATCCTGCGAGTCCGGTTTCTACTCGAGCGTCGGCGAGTGCCTGTCGCCCAACTCCTTTTGGGACAGCGGCACGGCGGTCAGCTCGCTGAGATCGCTCGACGAGTTGGAACCGGCCGAGATCCACGCGCTCTGCAAGCGCGCCTCGTCCATCTACACAGACAGCAGCGAGGACATATCCAGCCTCACCGGTTCCGAGTGGACGACCCAGGACCTCCAGCCCAACATCTCGGCCATCGTGGATTACTTCGAGAAGAAGGGCGCGACCCTGAGACACCCGGGGGGCGTCAGGGGCGGTCTGCAGCTGAGCTCGCGGATCGCCGCGCTGCGCAGATCGCTCGAACGGCACGGCAACGTGGCCGTTCAGGGGGGCAGTCTCCACGTGCCCCCGCAGCAGCGTCCCAAGTGCTCCAGACTGGTGGTTTGCGAGGGAGCCGTCAAGTCCAAATTGCCCCTATTCGATAAGAAGTAGGCCGATCCTTTGACACTTCCATCTTCCTTGTCGTTTCTTCGTGGTTTCTTCTAGTCAAAAAATGTTCGCACTTGTTTTACGAGCTGGCCTATTTAATCGAATCGCGGAACGGGTGGAGAACTCGCTGTTAACGTATCGAAGAACCACTGAAAATCATTTTAACAAATACGAATTTGTGGGTCCGGACAATTCGATGTAGTATCCTGAAGAGGCACTTACCCGAATTCGTAGATTCTCGATATCGTACTGGGTCGGCGGATTTAAATGGTCTTCAAAGGGAATATCACACAAAATTCCCGTGTTTTTTAAATGTATTTGTGCCTTTTGGCTGTTTGAATCATTCTACAATCCTGATTGAACGTTTATATCGGTGTTCTCAAAATTTTTGACATTATTCAGGTTTTTTTTGGTTATGCGTAACATTTATGGTTTCGTCATAGAACAAGTACTCAAGTGTCAAGGTAGGTCTTTTGCAACTGTCCATAGAAGTTATATAAATCTTTCATGAAACCACAGAACACCTGCATTATTTGAAAAGTTCTGTGTCACAACCATAAATTTGAGAACGAAACCGTTTTTATAAGGTTGGCAAGCGTTTCTTAACCATAGACAAGTCCTCGATCTGAACACAAAACCGGATGTTCGTCGACCCGGTAACGCGAGTGATTTTATTCTTTAAGACATAGGATACTTGGAAATTTGTCCCGATCTAGAAGAGACGTTTGAGGTAGCTAATTCGAACTATCCGCAGTATTAGATAATGAATAAAATGTAAATAACGTTCAAGACTGAATTCACATGTTATTTTAGATCGGATTTCGATATAGAAAAAACTGTATTTTTCTCGATGTTTATGACGGTATATTTTCATAAAATCGAAAATCTCCGGTTTATACGGCCTGTATCAGGCCCGTACGGGGATCGTCGCGAGGTGTTGTTAAAATGATTTTCACATTTTGTATTCTTTATGTTCCTTATATAGATGAATTAGAGGCGTTAACGTGAAATGAAAATTATGTTGGTATTGTATCGTTTCACGTTAACCCCCTCCCCTCCCCATGAAAAAAATGGATTTTAATTGGTGATGAAAATTTATGGATTATTAATTTTAATATCGTCAAAGCATGATCCGATTGCTTTGAAAGATGGTTATATTATTATTTCTATAAAGCTGACCGTCCAAGTGTTTGATAAATTGGTGAATATTTGTTGAGTTAGCAAAAACGGTCTGTTTGTTGTATCTTCCAATGTCTTGTCAATAAAAATGTATACTAATATTTAGCGAATATAAATAATTTTTCATTATTTTTGTTTCTTCTTTTCTGGAAGTTGATCTACAAGTTTTTCTTGAAGACAAGGAATTTTTAGACAGGTTGAGGTACTCATTTGTAAACAAAACGCCTTTTTTAGGGATTGACTTCGTAACTTACATCCAGACCTTCATTTAAGGTTCAGGAGAGTCGTCACAAGGTAATGATCATTTCAAAAAACAACAATTTTACTTAAATAATGTATTAATTCAAATATACATTACATAAAACTAAATAGAAACTACACAATGGAATCTTCACAATTAACCTTTCGCGAGAAAAAACTGAATCACAAGAAAAACTCCATTTATGTGGCATACAATAAATTAAAAATCAAGGTTGAAAAAATTTATTTCTCGAATACAATTACTCTACCAATTTCAAATAAAATTCCTCTTACGTTCGTGTCATGCAAAATTTCCGTACAATTCCTTATTTGCCGCCACATCTACACTCCACAGCTCTGAAAAAGATCGAAACAAAGGTTAGAAACTTTCTCGGAATCTAAAAACTGAACCGGGGAAAGGAAAGGTCATTACTGTGGCTTCCTGAAGTTCTTCCCCGCGAACTTGGCGCCGGCTCCCAATTCTTCCTCGATGCGAAGTATCTGATTGTACTTGGCCAGCCTCTCCGACCTGCAAGGCGCGCCGGTCTTGATCTGTCCGGTGGACAGACCCACCACCAAATCGGCGATGAAAGTGTCTTCGGTCTCTCCGGATCTGTGAGATACCATGGTGCCCCATCCGTTCCTCTTGGCCAGCAGATGGGCGTTTATCGACTCTGTAACCGTGCCGATCTGGTTCACTTTGAGTAGCAGGCAGTTGCAGGCCTTTTTCTCGATGGCAGTTTGGATCCTGGTGGGGTTGGTGACCGTCAAATCGTCTCCGACGATCTGGATGTTAGTGCCTCCGGTGAGGGCGGCCCAGGCCTCCCAGTGGTCCTGGTCGAAGGGATCTTCGATGCTCACTACGGGGAAGTCCTTGATGAAGTCTTTGTACATGTCCGTTAGTTTTTCGTAGGTCACCCAGTCGGACTTGTTGGAGTTGGGGTTCTTGAAGTCCAAGTCGTAAAGACCTGAAAATCCAATTGAATTCACTTAATCTAGTGAATCAAAAGGTTCGCCTATGCGTTAAAAATACCCTTAAACATATACGCATTCGCCTGTTTCCTTTCCTCGTGAAAAAATACCGATACAAACCGTTAAAACCTTGCTGCTTATTCTCAATCGTAAAAGCCCCGTCGACTGTGACGCCCATGTCGATGCCTAACTTCACTTTTGTCCCCCATGAATCTTCTGTAATCTGTAGTTGTCAAACACTCTGTGGCTAGGATGGAAGACGTCAAAATTTCTATGATATTCATTCGGGAAATGAAACGAAAAACTGCTAATTTTGAATTTTTTTCAAACGAAGCGTTTTTCTTTCGAAAAAAGCAAGTATACCGCGAATCAATTCGCCAATTCACCTTATTTTCAATGCAACCACCTCTTTATGATCGCAACTTTGCTTTAGTATTGTCAAATGAAATTTTCCTTAAATTTTTAGATGGAAATTGAAGAATCGATCAACCTACCGTCCTTGAAAAATTCAGAGGCTGCGATATCCATACCGATCTCCACTTTACCAGTGTAACCTGCCTTAGCTATGGCGTCATTGAGTAGGTTCAAACCTTCTTTGTTGTTCTGAATATTGGGGGCAAAACCACCCTCATCTCCTACAGAGGTGGCGTCTTGTCCGTATTTCTCCTTGATGACCTTGGACAGGTGGTGGTACACTTCTGAACCCATTTTCATGGCTTCGGTGAAGCTGGTAGCGCCAGTTGGCAACAACATGAATTCCTACAAACAGTTCCAACTGAATTCAACATCCCTCAACAAATATCTAATTAATTACCTGCATGGCCAATTTGTTACCAGCATGAGATCCTCCGTTGATAACGTTGAAGGCGGGGACAGGGAGAACCAAGTTTTTATTCCCAGCCAAATCTGCAATGTGCTTGTAAAGGGGCACACCACGTTTGGCAGCTCCAGCCTTACACACAGCGAGCGACACTCCCAGAATAGCGTTGGCTCCGAATTTGGACTTGTTGTCTGTACCATCCAGTTTGATCATGAACTCATCGATTTCTTTTTGCTGGGTGACTTCCAGATTGGCCTTAACGAGGGCAGGAGAAATTGTCTTATTGATGTTGTTCACAGCCTTGCTGACCCCCTTGCCGTGGTAGTTTTCCTTGTCTCCATCTCGAAGCTCCAAAGCTTCATGCACTCCTGCAAAGATGAATTTGAATAAGGAAACAATAGTAACATTTACTGAATGGATCGACTTACCTGTACTTGCTCCAGATGGCACGGCAGCCCTGAAAAGTCCCAAATCTGTAACCAAGTCTACTTCAACGGTAGGATTTCCACGGGAATCGAAGATTTGTCTGGCGAAGATGCTTTTAATTGGCATGATTACTTGTTGGCTTCGAAAGTTCCGCTGAAAATGACGAATTGTTTGAACTAGATTAAAAAAAATCTTGATTAAAAAATTGTTGATACATGCGCACAACAGAAACACACTCTAAATGAGTGAATAACTTTGAGAGGGCAATGTAATACGTGACTTTTATCTGCTCCTCAAATTTCCTCATAAATATTACATAAATCAAATTGACATGGAATCGAAATGAAAATTCTCCAAAGGAATAGTAAAGTCATAAAACAATCAAGAAAAAACACACTTACAAATACAATATCAATTATTTAGGACCGGTATCGTCACAATTAATCGCTCACTATTTGAATGTCAAAAAATTTCACAACCTTCAAATTTACAAGAGGACACGTAAAGGACGTTGTAAGGTAGGGACCTATTTTTACAGGAACCTGCATTTTGATCCAAGTAGCAACCTGTAAAGTTTCCTTTTTTCATCGTCTTCTTTGTGAATTGTAGTTTGAATGAATACCACTAGATAGCCTTTCGAAGGGAATTGGGAATCCCCTAAATTGGAAAATTAAAAATTGTGGAAAATTACTGAATCCGGAAACTTTCTAACCTCGGTTCTAACTGCAGAGAATCTGATAGGGTCGCAATACCATCGAAAAGTCTGATAACTTTTCCTTCCAAACTCAACTCTTTTCATATCAGAGTTCAAAAGGAGAAAACTGAATTTTTCGTTAGTGTAATATTGAGAGAATAGGATGAAAAAAATTGCGCAATAATGAGACAGTGACGAGACCCATTTTGACCAAACAATCAATAACGAAGGATGACGGTTATTTTGACACATTTCCGATACAACTGCTCTCGTATATTCTGACACAATAATCGATAAACTTTATATTGTTTCAGTGTTTTATCGATTCTTGGTAGTGTTAAGCGAATAACAGGGTCATAGTTCAGGATTGACGACACAGACCGAGATGCTTGAAGGAATGTTTTCATGAATCAGATTAATGAATTTCAGGAATGTTAAAAAAACTTATTATTTGAATGAATCTCGTGCGCTAAATTTATATGGCAGCACTGTTTCGAACTTAAAGAGTACCTTTATGTGCACCAATGTATGCTTGCCTCCAATCCTGAATGAGGCCTTTGCCGAAGCTAGAAAAAAGATGGACGGATGCTTGATCGTTCTTGAACACCTGTAGATAGACATATTCGATTAAATTTCCGATGGTGAATCAGAAACCTGTCTCACACGCAGCAAACAATCAATATACGCAATTTGGTTGCGTATATTTGAAAGCAGTTCGTTGATCTGGCAATGATTGCTCTTATGTAGTAATTATGTGTGTAGCCTTGACTTTTGAGGAATGAAAACAACCCATTTCTGCGAAACTGAAATTTGGAAATTTTCCCATATTACATCGAGCTTTTGTAGAATGATAAATCAGTTTCTAAGGCTCATTTCATCTCAGTTTTTCCTTCTCTATCTGCGCATCTCTTTAAACGTAAGGAAGTAGTGTACTTCTCAAAAAAATCTCGAATATGATTCGCCCATCCATATGATGTTTTCGAAAAAAAGAGAGATACATGAAAGGTTTTGTGAAAATTGTTCTCTACATACCTGAATTGGGTTGATGGTACGAGAATTTGAAAAAATTTACAACCGAAAGTCACACTGACATCATTCGACCATTTTGACGTTAAGTTATTCTGCAGCTACTTTGTAGTTCGTGTACAAATATATTTGCATTAATTATTTATTGTAAAACTGTTCAAATTTTGAGCTCAAATCAGAAAATTTCCACCAAAGAGAGAGTCAGAGGGTTGAGGAAAAAGTTTCATCTTTCATCCTTACACACCTGAATCCTAGAATCATCTAGGATCCATTGCTTTGATCATTTCCCAGAAGTGAATTCCTAATTGTATTTTTGTACTCCTAATAAGTTTTCTCTTATTTGGACTACTATAACTGATGAATAATTTTGCAGATAATTCTGTGAACACCTTTTATCTCTGTTAAATATTACGTAGTAACGGTTGATCGCATCTAATTACGAGATTCTCGGAAAGAACTGGCCAACATCTGGCAGTAGGATTTACCAAACATATCAATTATCAGAAATTAATATCTTTGATAATTTTCGCATTCTTCCGCTGTTAATCATCAGTTCTCCAACGATTCGAATGTTCAGGGTCGGATCATGAGGTATTAGGCCTCTGGAAGTGAATGGAGGCCCCAATTTACGAGAAAATTAAAGCAAGCATTTTTATGAGCAAGTGACGTATTCTATGCGAGCTACTGTATAAATTCCCACGATCCCTCTCAACATAGATGATTCATTCTTAAATAATCTGAGGAAATACGTCCCTGTTCCCGCTCAGAATTAATTTGGAGCGTTGGTTAGAATTTCATTACGACAAACTGACGACAAGCAGTCTGAATCAGATCGAAATTAAGTGCATCTAGTAGGTTCCCATTTTTTTCCAACGTATACATTAGATACATTGATGACTGTCGAACCAAAAATGCAATCTTCTCAGAAATATAGCCCTGTCTGTGTCCGATAATTCTTTTGTAGCTTCGGTCATCATTCAGATTTCACCAAATTCCATTCATAAAAACAGAAACGCGGTTCAGCTCAAATAACCGTCGTTTGTAAACAAGTATCATCCTTACGATTTCCATAGTACAAGCAAAATATATGAATGAATTTCATCGATAACTTGTTGTTTTCAAGCATTAACACTGATGGTGTTAATAGGTCATCATATTCGACGAGAATCCAATTATTGCAAAACAAAGAAAAAATATTCTACGTTTGTTCGAAAATCGACGATAAGAACTTCCTTTCCACATTCGATCGTAAGCTCAAAAAGTGCGCGGTAAGAATTTCAGGGAAATTAAAGGCAGAGGGCAGAGTTCAAGATTTTTTCAAGGAAATATCTCTTAGAGATCTCGAATTATCGATATTTGCAGTTGAACCGAAATGAATCATAGTGGGACAACGTTGATTTTCACTTTTAAATCAACTGTTTGATCATAAGTACCACGTGGCTACCTTGAATACTAATAAAACCAAAGAAAAAGAATTTGTTGGTCTTAGTGACAAATGGAAGTTAAAATGCAAAGAAATTCGATAATAAATTGAATAATTTTGAGAAGCTACGTAGAATATGAGCGAATAACTTGTATTTTCATTTGAATTATTCTTCAAGTGAATGACGCATGTGTCAAATTTGTTTTCGGCATCTTATTTGTTAGGAGAGAATAAGACGCTTCCTTTGAAAAGTTTAATTATTTGTTGTGATGAAACAAAATGACGCAATTTAATAAGTTTTCTATCGTGCATCTACGTCGAACGTAATCCTCCTTGATTAGGCTGCATTTAAGCTCATCATTTTCTAATGGTCAGTCGTCAATTCAGGAAATTACTACTCACTGACCTAAGTCAATCATCTTTGCGTTCGGTTATTTTTAACCAGAAATTGAATGTTGAATCGCAAAAGATGAATTAGAAAACGTAGAGACTTATGATTTAGAATTAGATATGAATTAGAATTAGATATGGCAAACTTTGATTGTGTATTATGTCAAAAATCATAAATATTTAGCTTTATACTGCGAGCTTTTGCACGTCGTATTTGTAGCAGAGTGTAGAGCAAATGTGAAAATAATTCTAGGCTGTATCCTCCCGTGATATTATCACGTAGAGGTTCAAAAAATTGAAATAATTATAACCGTTTAAATTGCCATCATCAATAAGTTGTCAGGAGATATAATGCAATATATAATTTAATAATCAGTCAAATACCCGCCATTCCCTTAAACACACTTCCACTGGTATTAAGATCAATTTAGGGCTCTAGATTTCATTTCAGGCTGTTCGAACGAATAATTATCGTCATAGCTGTTCCCGAAGGCCTTATAATGCTTATTATATATATCGTGCACAAATTAAAACAACTTTCGGTTTTCAAAAAATCCTTCTTGCATGTTTGGTTCTACCGTCCGTATAGGCAAACCGCATACCTCTGGTGGAGAAATCTCGAAGAAGGTAAGTTTGATCTCCTGAATTGTATAGCTGGCATTTCCACTAATTTATCAGGATATCATAGTGAAAATTATTGCATACAATTTTCAAAAACGATTTCATTATTTGAAATGATCAAGAACTATTGGGAAAACATAAAAATGAAGTCAAGACTTTTTTGCGCCTGTTGAAACTGTAACGAGGGAGGTCACCCATCCAGATAATGAACTCGTTCAAATCTTCTTAGTTCCCAGAAAAACTTTTGCAAGTATTTTCGAAAATTAGGAGCTGATCGATCTGTTTTGACGTTTCCCTCAAAATTGCAGGAAATTTATTTCATAATTTGTTTCTTTCGAGTTTTTCCTTTAAACTACATATTTCAAATGATATACACTATTTCAGTTAACTATATCAGAGTTGAATTTTTGTTATTTTTAAAATACAGAAATCTGTTTGTTTTTGATTTTCTATTGAATAATTTGAAATCCTCGAAATAATGACATGAGGTGGGAGAATTTTGGTTAACTCTCGGGAAACAGCTCCAGTTTTTTTTTGAGAGTTTTTGGAAATTTTCACGTCTAAGTGCATTTTAAAAATTTTCCTCGATCACAAAATCCAACAACATGCATTCACCAAATCAAAGGACAATTGAAATATCTTGGAGATCCTTGTATATGTCCAGAATTTGACAAACATATAAACTGGTTAGTCCAAGTCTCCAAGAGCAAGCAGAGATCAGACAGCCAATCACCAATTAGTTACCAATTCTCTTGCGGCATTTCCCAAGAAAAATCTCGCCATTCTTGATCTTACACGCGCGCGCGCATCTTCTGTTTGAAACTAAACCACATATATAAATCTTAATAAAACATCTTACGCCAGTTGAATAATATACACGAAAGCACACCAACAGTTGGGTTATTTTTCCTTATAAGGCAACTAACGAAATACATACCTATATCAAAATGAATCACGTTAAAGTTTATTGTATCGCATTATGTTTAGTGCTCCTGTCAATTTTCGTTATAGCTCACGACACCGTCAACACTAATGCAGAGGTATGAACCATTTTCTTAAATTTACTGTGCCAAATATAAGATTCCCAAATTCATTCTCAAATAGAAAAAACATCCTATATACTTACCTTAATTCATTACTCCTTGAATCCATTGGATTCTTTCACACAGTTTTCAAAAAAAATCTTCATTCGCCTATCCAATTAGTTTTTCAATTCGAAATCGGTCATTCATTCAAATCTCAATTTATAATACCATCCATATTGAGAAGAAAATATGGACAAAGTCTTTTAGCATGTTTTTTTATTTATTCATAATAACATTTATTTTTATATGACTTGTTTTGCATCTAACTTCTTTTTGCGTAAGATTGCATCAGTCAGTTCTCCACAGTTTCAGGCAATGAATATTGATGCTCATCGAATTATAGACTCCTTTTTCGATCGAATAAAAAAAAACCAAAAATGTTTTTTCCATATTACTATTTTATATCGATTTGTTTGTCATGGCATATCTTCTTCATGGAATTTCTTTTAGAAAATAAGATAAATATCAGGGTTTATGTGTTTTCGATCATTAAATTATCGTCAGCGAATAAAATAAACATGTTTGGATTTGGAAAATACGAAATATTCGACTACGTATATCTAAGTGAGAATGACGTATGAGAATTTTTTAGGTACTTAGAGGTGCGTTTAGGAGTTTTCAAAATAAAATTGATTTTTTTTCGATATTCAACGCTAATCATGCTCGTAAATCTAACATTTTCTTCTATAATCATAGAGTACGAAAAATTTCAGGAATAACAAGAAGTTTTCTGTATATGAGATTCAAATCCTGCCGGAATCGAAATTTTTTCTACACCTGAAGCCTTTTTTACATCATCCGGACGTTATATAGGATCAGGTTCGGAACAAAATCAATTTTCGTGGTATAAGTGGATCAATAATGTATCCAGTCGAAGTCGGTTTCAATAGAATATATTTGGACGTAGTAATAGTGGCCTTGATCACTGGCTGCTCCACTTGACTCGAGAAATGTTAATTCATTCATAATTCTATCCCATCGTTTTTTTTCATTCATGTTACACACCGTAATCAGCATTCTATTATATCAAAGATCTCCACGAAAGTGTTATCGGAGATGTTTTCAAAAACTGCGTCCGTAATTATTATCTTCGATTTGATTGGTCGGAATTTTAAATTCTCGATGGGTCCGGAACTTCATTCCCGAAAAAAATTTAATATCGAAGTGCATATCATATTGGCCGTAGATGCGATGAAAGTTAACCAGCTTTGAAAATCATAGACGTAACTAATTTTTCTGTGGTGTTCCCATTTGATTATATTTCTATGCATCTTGAAGTCATTTGAAATGTAACTCTAACCATAGATGAGCCTGAGCCGTATCAGTACATTTTTACAGATACATACAATTTTTCATTTTATTCTAAAAGTTTAGATGTGTGTTCATTTGTTCAAAGAAAAATATTTCAGAAACTATTTTACAGCGACCGAGAATCATCGTGAAAATGCTCCATTACTTCTGACACTTCTGTTTCTTATTCTGTGTTAGGATTAAATAAATATTAAATAATTCAATAGTTCTATGTTCACGAAAATTCAAATCCACATGAGTTGACGAGTCTATAAAACGTATCAATATACTATATCATTTTTCCTACAAAGATACGAAGGATTTCTTTGCAAAGTACCTACTAACTTGTATAGCCAAAGTGTGCCTTCTTTTTCGACGGAGAATGGGGTTACGAGTTTAGTACAGACTGAGATCGAATCTATAGATTCTTTAAGAAGTTATGGACCATTCACCCTAAAATATTTCGTCATACCTACGAAATCTTTATGGCTTTCGCGAACTCGACAATGAAACGCATTCTCCGCCAAGTTTTATAAGTCGTAAAGTGACGAAGAAACACCCAGTAACAAAGGGTTTGAGGCGGATAACATTTATGTTCACCAAAAGTGTCGACTCAAACAGGCTTCGAGAACTTAGAAAGGTTTTTCGATCATTACAGGACAGGCTGTTTTTTCGACGATATATTTAAATCGGAGGATTTAGAATTTCTCAAAGTTCGAATCGAACATAATTTTTAGCCATTTTCACGTTGGGTTTATGGTTACATGCATATGTTCTGTGCTCGCTGATAACATCAGATTCTCTGTACTGTAATCTATGCACAAACGTTTTTATGCGGCTTTCCCAAAGCCAAAAATTCCAAAAAAATCATACAAAGAACCATATCTTTGAAACGTTCGAAGTCATAATAAAAATTCCTTGAAAAAAAGGATGAATAATTCAGCCATTTTGTTTGTAAGAGATAAAGCGTGCAATAGTTTCATTTGTTCTTATCTTGTCGGCGTGGCTAAATAGGGTCATTGGAATTTTTTCGAAAGGAAAATCTCCTATTGGCTATCCAGTAATAATATGTTTATGTTCCAGGACCCAGATTGTGGAAAGGGGCCTTGCGGATGGGCAGTTTATAACAGAATAACGAGAAATATCGATTTCTTCATGGGAAATAAGTGAGTATATGAGTAGATCAACACAACAGAGTAATTTTCTGAGCGGTTTTTCCATTTTTCAAAATCTCATCGGATTATACATTCTGATCGTAGATATCTCTATGGATTCGATGTAATTTTGGAACGCAGCCATATAGTTTTCTATGATTTTTGAATAACTGTGATGCTTTGTGCATAGAAATAATCTGGTATAGGATTATTTCTTATCCAGACATCCTAAATCTGAAAATTTTCAAGTTAACAATGATACTGTTGATGAGATAACTATAAAAAAAAACTTAACTTGTGAAGTAGTCCGAAGGGGTCTACCTAAATATCGAAGTGATCTCAGTGAACCTGGTTATCTCTTTCTCTATGGTTTAATTTGAAAGTTGGCTAAGTTTTTGATTTCAAATTTAAACACACCATTGATTGAACCGGAACTTGTTGACTATCGTTTTAGATGAAATTTTTAATATTTCAGATGCTCCTGCAAACCAGAATTGAATTGTACAAGAGATGACGATGACATATCCATTACTGCCTACGTTTACAGGTGTAAGGATTTAAGTAAATTACCGACGAATTCATGAGAATGATGACGAATTCCTGCTGAGAATGTGACTTCCCTAGTCTGAACATCCCTACAAGTCAAAACTTACTTATGTTCGGCTCTTATCGATCAGCTTTGAAATCCGAGTATGACGAATGCAGCGATTTTTCTTTGAAAACTACGTCGTACTCTACTAGGGAATTACTGTTAAACAGTATTTGTATAATTTATGGATGTGCAAGATGACTTAAAATACTTTAGACTTCACTTAACTAGTTAAGATTGAGCTAGATGACTACCAATGTAATAAGAAACACTATAATTGATCTTTCATAGACTACATAAAGATTTCTCATGTGGTTGTATGGAAATTTCAAGGCATTTCCCTGAAGGAATCTTTAAATATTGTACTTATGGCATGAACGGACAAAATTGATTCTAGCTTTCAGCGTAATGAGTTCGAGCTTAATTTGCAGGATGATACGTGAAATGGTTGTGCAATTCGTCGTGGATCGAGAAGGTTTCAGTTATCTGTTGTGAATCGTTTGATTTTAATGTTTTTTATCATTTGTCGTCTACCTATGTGAAACTGTTACAAATTGATCATTTTAGCAATGTGCGACATTATTAATTCCATTTATTTTATTCCTATTTATTGAAGCGTTTGTAATTGTAAACTGTAAGCAGTATTTTAATGTAAGATGAAAATAAATAAAATAAGGATGAATTCACACGAATTTTTTTTTAAACCAGGTGGAATCACTGAAATATAATCAACAGCTCTGTGCACATATTACAGAGCGAATCTTCCCACTCTACGTCTTCACTTCTGTGTCATGAACATAGATGAGAATAGTTTTTGGTATCTATGATTTCCGAGTAAAATTTTAAAATTTCACGAAATTAAAATTCTCAGTTTTCAGTTTCAATTATGATATTAGTTAATCACTTCAGCAGGTATACTATACATGTGTTCTGTAAATTACTCTGTTCAGTCTGTTCATTCGATTCACGCCGTTGGGATCCATTTAGAGCAGTCACGATGAAAAATTATTCATATAAGCAGCAGTTCCCTTTTTAATTCAATTTTTCGAAATTGCATAACTGAAGAATGCAAGAAATGGAATAACTATTGGTTTCTTTAATGAAGTGCAGAGTCTCTGATGAAGTGTATTATGTTGTGGAAGGCAACAAGATGGCTTTCGCAAGATAGGATAGTTTGGGATAATTTTGTGTACCAAGAATTTTGAACAATTGTTCGATGTCAACCGTTCACAATAATCGAGATGGACACTGACAAAATTTTCCAAACAAGAATCATCTGTAGTACTTACCGAGTGAAACAAGTAAGTATATGCAACTCTTTTTTCTTCTTAAAGAGTGTACTTTTAATTTTAAGTACTCTCCTTGAAACTGGAGAAATATCTTTGCAATTCAGCTGTTTGGATGTTTAATTAGTTGCAAAAAAATCGATTGCTCGATAAGCAGACATCCCGATAGTACACATCTTGTCGAAAGTTGTCCGTAATCAGCAATCCAATAGGATTGAGCAATGAAAATTATGCCCTTTTAACATCCACGTTTTTTTCTTCATTGAATCATCATTTATGAAATAGTGTTGTGTTGCAAAAGTTAGAAATGATTCATTATTGACATAATTGCACCGATAATTTCAATCTGTTGCTGGCTGCATAGAATAATAAATGATTTATCAGATCAATAAATCTTTCATACACTTTGAATCATGAGACTCTCTCATGGAGATAACTCGATGCATAAAAATTTTCCACTTGTGCTTTATTTTCTGCGTTAATGTTTCAATCGGGGGTTATTAAACACTCTCTGGATTAAAAACTGATATATTTCATAATATGCATAATATCAAATATTATAATAAAAAACTACTTGAGACAATAAAAAGATAATCATATGTATATAGAATTCGAACCTATAGAACTAATCTTAAAACACGAGATGAGCTTCAAATAAAATAAACAATTTCAAAATCACAAAATAAAATCAGGTATCAAAATAAACATGGTAAAATTATAATACAAGACAAACAAAAATTGTCACATTTTTCGTTGTAGATTTAGAAACACTCCGCCTACCCTGTATAACCACTCAAATTTATGAAAATTAACGATGTTTAAATTTCAACAATTTATTAAAATGGGGAGACAACAAACAAATTATTAAAATACAATCTAGATATTTCGCTTGAATAAGAAGAGATCCTTTCGAAATTTGGTATACAATTTTTTTTGAACATGTGATGTCACACGTTTAGGGTAAATATCGCTAAGTATAGATTAGTACCATTGTTACATACTGAGTAAAATGTAAAATTGCTAAAGCTCGATAAAATTGATAACAACCATTAAAAAAATTTGCAACAAGAAATCATTTAAAAATTCATTTGGTTCGGGTTTCGGTCGTCCCAAACAACCTGAAAACCGAGGAATCTCAATGTATGGCCTCTATTTTTCCTATGCCCAATAAAACTCGTAAAAATTCAATTTTTCCCAAAATTTATGCAGTGTTGAAGTCAGCCATCGTTGGGAAGGCACTTGGTAGATAATTCAACGTTTTAATTTAATGGAAATTGCGTTGGAATGATTTCAAGGAATAATACTGTCAATGTCATGGTGAAAAAGAAAATATAAGTAGATGAATTGATGAAAACGTTTTTCCGAATATATTTTCCCTAAAAAGCGAGGAAAAAGCTAGGAATGTTTGAATCGCAGTTTCTACCAAACCCCTGTTTCTCGAACTGTCCTTAGCGGATCGGAATTTACTCCTATTCCGATTTTAATCCAATAATTGACCCTCGATTGAGTGTAGAGTATAATAATAACTTCAACAACTATTGGAGCTGTATTTAAATAAGCACAGAGCTTTGACGAAAAACAGATCTATACCTTCAAGCTTCGTCTTCGGGAGACTTCGATCTCTGAAGTCTTTCCGGATGGGAACAGGCCATCTGGGAAAAATCTCTGACTACATCGTTGAACATTTCATCTCCCGTTAGTCCGGGTTCGCATTCCTTCATCTCCTCGTTGAAACGCGCTATTCTCAACCTACAAAGGAAAACGATCAAGTATTGAAATTTCCCAACGGGCAATTACTCACAGAGTCACAATATCGGCGTTCTTCTTCTGTTCGGCCATGGCCAGAGCCGTCTTGCCCTCGTCGTCCTCGATCGCGATGTTAGCTCTGTGTTTCAGGAACAAACAGACCTGGGCCGTGTGTCCCTTTTGGGTCGCCAGATGCAACGGCGTTTTGAGGTTTTCGTCCTGAGAATTCACCCTCGCGTTGTTCAATATCAGGTAAGCGCAAGGCATCACGGAACCCTAAATGCGAAATTTGGTAATTTACAGTCGAAAAGACGTATTTATTCTTCACTCACGCTGAGTACTCCTTGATGTAAAGAGGTCCTACCCCTGTCTTCGGGGTTGTTCCAGTGGATATCGGCGCCTAGAGCTATGGCTTCGCACATCACAGGTAAATTATGAGCCGCTGACGCTTTGTACAGCAACAAGTTCGGGTGTAACTTTGATATGTCTTCAGCTTCTGAAATGGATTGGTAAAATTATTTTTTAATATCTGTCATAGACATAGAGACTATACGTCTATGATTTCTGTGCTTTCAATCATAGAAATAACCTAGGAATGTCAACCATAAACAAACCTAAAATATCCTCGTCCTCCCCACCGGTAGATTCTTGATCGCTGCTCAGATCTAAAGCCTCGTTCATTGGTTGCTTTTCCAGGTCGCTGCCGAACAGCAACACGCTCTTCCTACTCTCCATATCGGACCCGGAACTCTCCGGACTCTTATCACCCTTCTCTATGGCACTGTCGGATTCGTCCTCCGGGATGGGTTCCTTGTTCCTGGACTTGTCCCTTTTCTTTCTCGAATTGTCGCAGCTTCTGGGCCTCCGTCTCAGTTTTCTCACCGACCATTTTCTGACCTCCATCAGGCTGGATCTGGAGGCCCTCTCAGTCGGCGAAGACCTGAACTCTGGCAGCGTCTTGACGAACTTCTTGTCGACGTATTTCGCCTTGATCCAGGCCTCCCGGACTTGGCTACGCAGAACGGTTGATTACTTATGAAAAACACCATCAGGAGCACAAATAAACATACGTCGACGAATATCTTGCTTTTTTTGACTAACGATGAACGGCATTACTTCGAAAAAATCAGAGGAAACGGGAAATATTCGAAATTTGACATGTCAACAGAAGAAACCATAGAATTTACGGGATTTCGCTAACTTCACTTTATACGACTAATGCCGATTGGGCTTTCGAAGGGACGTGAAGTTCGGCGCAGACATGGGCGTAACATTCGACTGGGCATTAACGATTGAAAAATACCAATGACGGGTTATTTTCGTATCTTTCAAGGTTTTTTGTCGATTCTGGCGGATTTTACCATTTTTTTATGGGAATGAAACATAAAAATCGCATATTTGGCATAGATAGTTGTACATACATAATTCAATGAATACCAACCGATAAAGTGGATTTACCGGCTAACTAATCATATACTAACCCTATGCAGTTGGCTGTTGCCCTAACGAAGCTGTCTGGAACGTTGGCCTCGTAAACCTTATTGATAATCAAATTTCCCAGCTCTGCCATAACTTTCACGTTCTCGGGCTCCCAATCGTCCAAGGTCAAAGACCTGACCTTACTGTAATGAACACCTAGACTCCTATGCACTCCAGAACATTCTGAAAAATTCGGTTTGTGAACGAGAAAAACACTCCAAATTCACTCTCTCACCTATACAAAGCGTAATACCAAGATTAATGCTAGCCCATTTTGGGTTAGGACTTTCACAATCGCAGCAAACATTATTACCCGGGATTTTCACGAGCTGTTCCCACATTCTGCGAAAAAAAAGGGTTAGTTTAAAAGACAGTTGAAAGAAACCATCAAATACCATACTTCGACTTCTTGAATTTATTTTTGTTCTTCACCGCCCCATTACCGATGTTCTGGCTCGAATCTGTTTTAGAGGATGTATTCAGACTATCGGTGCCGGAATCGAAAGTGCTTATTCTTTGGATTGCTGCTCCAATACCTTTTTGCAATGCTGATATCCAAGCATCATACAATTCTTTCGAATCTGCTTGAAGCATGTGGCTTCTGCGAAAATTGCAACAAGAATTAGGTTAGGTCACATTTGACACACACAGGTTATGTCATATTTGACATTACCCCAGGATTAAGTTAGGTTAGGAAGAATTAGGTTATTGTCTAGTCTCTTCACGAAGAAATCAAATAATCATTAAATATGTATGGAAATTTCACTAATTCTTACTTGGATGGAGACAAGACTTCAAAACAGAATCTTCTCTCTCCCTCGATGACAGGTTTCACAGTGCATATTCTCAAATCATCTTCCATTATAGTCTCTCCTTCTTCACCAGATCTTTTCCTTGAAGAAAAAATAGGAAATCAACCGACTCTTCTAAATCTCAAAAACGACGAACTCACCTGTACACCAATTTATTTTTGTACAAATAAAACCATCTCCTATTCCACGTTTTGAAGGCATTTGAAGTTCTCTTGAACAGATAACCTTCCATTATGATGCCGTCCTTTCCGCTCATTTCTTTGGGAACGAAATCTGAATTTGACACTATTGCGTGACGATTTTCTAACTCTTTTCCAATTTTGTAAGTCTCATACTGTATCTCGCCAATCTGAAAAGATTCAGAAATAAATTGAGAGTTGTGGAAATTTCAATTTTGAAATTACCTCCGTTGAGAGTTTTTTGAAGAATGGCTCCAAATCTGCACATAACTCTGAGCCTTGATGATAGTAAGTACTACAAGCGTGCATATATGATAACAACTGAAAGGATAATTTGAAAATTAACATGTCTACATTTGCGAAAAGTTTAAATTACTCACTGTGCTCAATATTTCATGTCTTTTCTTAGATTGTAAAGTTGTAATGCTATTAATATAATCCAAACCTTGATGGCAAAAGCAAGATCTAACTGCTAAGAGAATATTCTGTATATCGATAACTTCCTGGTGCTTATTCTTGGGTGTATGCGAATTTCTAAGTAGCACAGCATCATATTCAGCAGAAATTTTCTCAAAATGCAGCTTATAATCTTTAACATTCTTTATATCACTGAAAAAATCACTTTATTCTAAAACATATCCAATTATTTCGAACATATGCGAAAATGTTCTCAATACTGACTCACTTCTTTATGAACGAAGTGAGATTCTTGAGGATGCTCCTTGAAGCCTGATCTAGCAGTGTTGTATGAAATTTGTTCATTTCCTGTAAACTGTGTATGAGTTTATTGAGCGATGAAAGCACCACTGAATCTTCACGGAAGTGAGTGCTAAGATCCCATAAACTGTTTGCGAATAAACTAAAACAGAGGTCCGTCGAATTTCGAACTTCAACGCTTTTTCTTTTGTTACCTTTGTTGAGCAACATATGTTTTTCCACTATCTACCATTGATCCACAAATTTTGAGTATTTTATCTAGTTTTTGCTCTAGCTGATCTATACTAGCTTCCTCCTCCTCCAAAAAACTCCTAACGAAAAATAAATGTCTCTGTGTACATAAGGACGTTTGTATTAGTCATGTTTTACCTGAACTTTGGCGAATCTCTGAGACACTCCTCTAATTCTAGTTTTCCTATCATCGTGGTTCCTTCGAAAATTTTGGGTATTGCACTTGAACTTTCATAAGACTTTACATTGAGTCATCTCTTTATTACACCCATGCGAAACTTTCTTATTCCTTTTCCCACGACTACGTCATTGACCATTTATTTAATAAACACTGGGTTGTCAAAATTCCGGAATGCTTCCTGACGTCAGAGCATATGTGAGTGACGTTTGGTTGATCCAGTCTGACCAACCGAAGAAAATGGTAAGAGTACTATTTGAATGTACGGGGGAGCTTCTTAAAGAAACACACTAAAAAAATTTCATTGGAAATACCCAACTCGCTTGTTATCCAGTTCGTTTATTATCAGAATTTAATCTCTTATTTTACATCTAAATGCCCTTTCGATTACAAACAATGACTCTACATTATTTACGGGTTATCTACCTATTCTACCAAAATCTAGCGCTGTTCATCTACCATTTTTGTTTGGTGCAGTTCCTGACTCGTCAATTTCAGCAATAGAGGCTAATTTAATGACGCAAGGCTTATGAGAAGGCGTTTCGTTCTTTTTATTTTCGACGTCGACAGTTACGTCCGACTTGGAATGTTCAACTCTTGTCTTGGAATTGGTTTTCTTGCAACTCTTTTTGTGCTTCTTATGGTGTTGCTTCTTGGCGTTCTCCTCGTTCACCATCTGTATGGTCGGAGTGTCCGCGGACTCGCTTCTTTCGAAAATCTTTATAATTTCGGACTGGCATTTGGTTGTCTTCAGATTAGATTTCAGCATTTTGTTCGGTTTTTCGTCGCTTATGACTGATCTATCTTCGGTGGTGATGCGAACTCTCTTTTTTTCCTTTTTCTCATGCTTACACCTCGCTTGCGCTTCCGCCTTTATGGAGTGTATGTATTTCAGCCGATTGTTGGTCTCGCTTTTCGTGTATTTCAGTTTCATCTTGTCGAATTGAGAATTCAGGCGATCTATCTCCATTTGCAGGCATAAATTTTCGTGAACCAAAGAACTGTTTTGACGTACGAGCTGAAAAAACCCGTAGACTAAAATTAACTCGTCAAGAAATCAAGATATGCAACGCCAACTAAGTGAGAGCAAAGTATAGTGAACCGGCCTTCTATATTAAATGAAAAAAATATACCTGTACGTATTTTCGGTTGCTAGGAGACACATAAAGATGGGATCTATGATCCACAATGTCCTCTACTTCGGAAGACATCGTCTCTATCTTCGATCTAAGATCGTTAAAGATCTGGAAAATGATCAAGGGTCATACTACGACAGAAAAGGATTTGACAAGACTCACTCTTTCGTGTTCAATCTTCATTTTGATCATTTCGTTTCTCAGAAACGCCTTGGTGTTTTTTATTCTCAAAAATTTGATGCTTAGATTATAGTTGGCTTCCAGCGTTTGCTTCAGTTTGAGTTTCGTGTTTTCCAACTCGTTTTTCAGATCTTGGCTGGGTCTTTCGATGAGCGACGTATGAGATCTGCTCAGACTTTTCTTGAGCGCTTTGATTTCTTTCATTTCGTTGCAGTACGTCTCTTTCTCTTGAAAATAAAACTTACGTTCTTCTTCGAGCTGTTTCATTATGTTGGTGTTCGAACGTTTCTGTTTCATTAAATCTAAAGAAATTTTCTCCTTCTCCCTCGCCAATTTAGCTATACCGAGTTCTTTTTTCTCAATATCATCCTTCAAGTTGTTCACTACCACCTTCAGATGTTCTATTTGGTCCTCTAAGGCCCTGACGTCTGTCGAGGTTGAAGAAGACGATGGTTCGGGGGTTCTGTCTTTCCCTTGTACTAAATTCGAGCTTGAAGATTCCTCCGGAAGTTCCTTACATTGCGATTCGATCATACCGTTCGGGGATTTAGGCAGGACCCTTCTAAATATTCAAGCTTTTAGTTTGAAATGTATAAGTGATGTGTATATTAAACTTGGTTATACCTGAAAAGTTTAACGAATGGTTTCATTAAAAAAACAAATCCAACCTAATTTCATTATAAAACTAAAAACTTACATTAAAAGTCATAGACATTGACAGGTTTTAAGAAATGGCGATTGTCTCTTTTTTGATTGACCCTGGTATTTCGATTTAATTACGATTCTTCAACATCATTTTGGTGGCAGTCCTGCGTCTTGAGTTTGTAAACATAACCCAACATTTATTCCTCCAAAAATCCGAAGCTTCGTATCTGAATTTTACTACATAAATATAGGAAAAATGAATAATATAGAACTTAAGGCTGATAATAATGTCGAAGATACGTCTGGAGACGAAACTAGTTTATTGGTGGTAATTTTCGATAGTAATCCTGGCCAAAAACTACTCAGGGACAATCCTCACATGTTGACACATTGCTTGGATTCTATCATAGCCTTTTCCAATTCTCATTTGATGCAGAAGGCTCAAAATAAACTTGCAGTGATGGCTTGCCATTCCAGAAAAAGCGACTTTATTTATCCAGGTGCTGGAAAGCCTTTGGATATAAGGCAAATCGATGGACAATATGAAACCTTCACGCTTGTGGAGAAAACAATAAAAAAGAATCTAGCTAAGCATTTAGCGTCTGAAAGTACCGTTTTGAATACTGAGTCGCTATTAGCTGGCGCTATTGCTATGGCCCTATGTTATATTGCCAGATTACAAAGGATAAAATCTGCAGGATGCAAAGTAAATAATACTTGAACTGTCGCATTATATATAATAATTCATTGACTTTTTTTCAGTTAAATTGTAGAATACTAGTGGTGACAGGAAGTAATGACTCTGCCTCTCAATATATGAATTATATGAATGTTTTTTTCACGGCTCAGAAACAAAATGTAGTTATAGACGTTTGTGCTCTAGATCAACATTTGAGCCTATTGCAACAAGGATGTGATATTACGGGAGGGTTATATTTGAAAATCCCACAGCTTCAAGGGTTATTGCAATATTTATTGGTTGGTATATATCTGAAGTCTTATTATTTTCATTACCATTAATCAATTTTCAGTGGGTCTTTTTACCAGAACCTCCTGTAAGACAAAAACTTGTGCTGCCTCCCCCTGCTAAGGTTGATTACAGAGCAGCTTGTTTCTGTCATAGGGAACTTATTGACATTGGTTATGTTTGTTCAGTTTGTTTGTCCAGTAAGTATTTAATTATTTTATTGAGGAGTTTTTCTATTTCATGCTATATTTTTTAGTTTTCTGCAAATTCAGTCCAATCTGCACAACTTGCCAGTGAGTATAATACCTTTTATCTTGAAATCGACATATGTTTAGAGGCAAATTATTCCTATATTTATAAATTTTTATTTTTTCAGTACTGTATTCAAGATTCCACCACTTGCAGTGAAGCCTAAGAAAAAGAAACCTAAGTTACAATTGTGAATTTATATAAGTAAGGTAATAAAAATTCTTGATTTCAAACTGTTGAAAAACATGTTAAATAGGTACAAAATCAATGTCGCTTGCGAAATCTTCATCAGAACTATCGTTACCAAATTGTTCCTGGGAATTTTCGATATAAAAATTAACTATCAAACTGTTTGACTTAACGCAGCAGAATTCGGTGCAATTTCTATTCGTGAAACCAACTCCGCAGTAAGGTTTATCTTCGTTCTTCACTTCGAAGATGGAGTCAAACTAAAAAAAAATATTGAGGCAATAAATTCACATAATGGTGATTCAGTGTGAACCACCTACTTTTCTTTGAGTTTTGTCCAGTTTCCAAGCTCTCAGAAGCAAGTCTTCGGACGCGGTTAACAATATTTGTTTATTGATAGAATAGTCGATAGCGGTGATTTCCCCGTCGTGAAGTTTTTGTTTGATGATAATGTTCAAATTGGAAAATGACATGAGGCTGAGTTCACCGGTGTGATGGCCGATGAAAAGGTTGTCATTGAATATTTTCAGCACGCTATACAACCTAAAAAACGGATCCTTAAATAATAAATGAATTCTCTGGAAATTGTGATTAGAAAGAAAACTCGAGCTTTCTTACAAGAGGATTTCCTTCAAACTGGATATGAGGTTTAGTTTTCCGTCCACTAGTCTGTATGTTTTCATTTCTTCCCTGCTCACTGTCACAAGGCAGTCGTTTGCTCCATCGAGATATAAGAAGTTTGATACCTGAAGGTGATTTATCATCTTCACGCATTCATCTGTACTTTTGAACATGACTATAATTCCCATGGCCGTGCCTACGAAGAGCGTATCTTCGAGGACGCAAGCTCCTAAGGGTAACGCTGGAGAAAATTATGAACTCAGAACTTTCAGAATCGTTTGAAGAATATTTTCAATGAAAATACTCACATAATCTGCCATTAAGCTCTTTAAAATCGAATTCGAATTGAACGTCCGTTAATTCCAAGTCGAAAAATTGGATTCCGATAGTCGATAAACATATGAAGTAAGTATCGTTGTTCATTTTCACCCATTTCATCTGAAAATTCATCAGTACCCTTTGAATAGGTAGCTAGGTTCTCATATGGCAGTTAGAATGTTCATGGTTACGTGAAATGTACCAAATGCCGACCCGATGTGAACCTACCCATTTAATTAACCCTTTTCCTCTGTCGCATCCCCCGCATATTGGGACATACTTGCACCTCCTCAGGGTGTTCACCAGGGGAATATAATTTATGTGACCTTCGTGAGCAACTGCCAGACAGTCGGCTTTGTAATAATCTTCAGTATTGAGAAGGGCCAAATTTTGGATTAAATACGATGCGTTGGTGACCAAACCAATGGTATGATTGTATTTGTAAAATTCATCATCTTTTTTTTCTGACATTTTCGTTGTGCCAAAAGAAACAGGTACAGGTTGCTGGGATGCCAAGCCCTGCTTTTGTTCAGAGATATTTGTTTAACTATGGAAATAATGCAGCATAAGAACAGGCTATTTTTCCTCTCTTTTTTCACTTTTTCTCGTTGCTGTTGCATTTAGGTACACATCAACAATATTGCTTCACAACGAAAACTTAAAAAGAGAAACAAATTTGAAATCGGCTTTTAATCAGTCGACATGCGCTCAAGAATCTATGTCTTTGCGCAGAATCATAGATTAACTTAGTCTATGCTACTAAGTCACTTTAGTTTATGCGCAGAATTATCAGCGTAGGAAACTAACGTGCTTTCAAATTAATTTGCTGACGTTTCCAGAGATGGCAGCAGACTCAGTTCTGTTATTGTACTTCATTAGTAGTTATAACGTTACAATTAAAATCGGCTGAATCGATTTTACTCATTCTTCCTTGAAATATTCCTTTTACTTCGTAGAAGGTTCTTACAGAAGAAAAATTCGACAATATTTACTGAAAACTGCGAAAATCAAGAGAACTGAATAAAGTTTTAGTTTACTCATTCAATAATTTTTGTTTCAATAAAACCTTTTTATATTATTTTAACTTCATTTTTTTCATCTCCCATTCTACTTCCGATCACTAAATATTGCCTCACTATGGAAGGACGTCTTCCAGGTCAGCCAGTCATAAGGATAAAATGCATTGAAACTGTTTGTAAATTAGTTGAAGGTTCAAAATTCAGTTTGTTGACTTGAGGAAAAGGAGAAGGAAATGTGAATCAATATCTGGCAAGGAAAACAAAAACTTCATATATTCACATTAATGTAATCAACCCATTTACAGTATAAGACTCAATTCTAGCCAAAAAAGTTACACAAATAAACAAAGATTTCAACTAATCCAAATGTTAAGAAAGATAACATTACAAGGATACATGCAGTTTTATCTTTATTGATTTTTTTATTTGATTTTATCTTTAATAACCAACCAAATTCAAGTCTTGAATACAATTAAACCTTTTATACCTCTGCTGAACTGAAAATCTACATGAAAAGCTTCCTCCAACTTGTTACTTTTATTCTTATTTTTTTTAATCTCGAACAAAATTTCGGTTACCATTTCACAGGATTCCTGGAAAAGTCTTGAAACTTCAAGGCTTCACTAGGATAAGACCGTTGCTGAAAGAGCTTGTCACTGTGTGTGGTGAAGATTTTCAGAATATGTTTAAGAAATGTTCCAGTGTATTGACTGATCTTGATTACCAAGAAGTTCTACAAACTCGACGAGTTCTTCAAGTTGCCGGTGTGTTTTTCTTCGGTTTCTGCCAGTGGCAATAAGTTGAAGCCCAAAATCTTGACCTGACGTCTTCAACCAGACTATTATTCTTTCTTCAAGAGAGTTGCGCAAAATATACTCTTGATACTTTGCCGATTTCATAGAAATAAGCTTCTAATAACGGACTTGGGGGTTTCAATTTCTTAAACATACTTCGAATTTCATCCCCAAGATCTTGTTGTAAATCCTTTTGAAGAACAAACAAAACAGTGTTAGTTTTAGTTTACTATTTATTGGAACTTATATATAATAATTATATAAATTGTCACATTCAAAGGGGAAAATATACAAGAACTCGTCAAAATTAAATGAATCTGAATGCTGCTTCATTCTTTCCTATCAAAGGAGAACAAAAAAAATGGATTCGGACAGAGGAGTACATCTTCACCGATTCATCAACTAATCAACGAAATATATTCAATAAACAAATTAATAATCACTTGGTGATCGTACATTAATGAAGGAACTCCCCCATAAACTTAACTCTACATTTTATTAACACCTGAAAACACGCAGATCCGTCGGCTTAATAACGACCTGAAAGTAACATTAAAAAAAAAATGAATTAAAGCAACAGAAAAACCAAGGCAACGTCAACAACATATTTTGATACAATTCCCTGAAACAGACGTTGGGGGCAAGTTTCTTATGTGATTCCATTGATTTCCAATTGTCATTTATCTTCTGCCTCCTCTTTTCCACAGGTCGTTTTTCTTTCGACGGAACAACAAGTACATGAATTTGTATGAGAGTTATATCGATTTCTTCATTACACACCCTCCCTTCGGGAAAAAATTTCGGGGGATTTCTTCTAACGCACAAAAATGAAATACTTTGTATTTCAAACACATTTCAACCTTTCGCTTGAAAAACTTGGCTTTAAAATTTAAAATTTCACCATTTGGCAACAACGTCCACTGATTACCTAGATAATAAAGGACAACAGATTTGTTAGGTTGATCAGATAAAAAAGGATGGTTTCTTGAAAATCACCAGCTGTTAACAAGACATAACCTATTTCTTTGACAGTTGTAAGTGTCAAAGTGTTTTCAACATTCTGTGGTCCTTGAACTATTTTATGATTGAATTTTTCAAGAAAAAGTTTGAAATGCGAAGTTTCGAAAATATTTCATAAAAAATACTTCATTTTCTTGAAATTTTTCATGAATTAGTCAGTTGGCGTTTTGCACATTGTGTTTTTTTTCACCCGATTTATTTTTCGTGAGAGATCCAGCTGGAAATTTTTTCTCTCTTCGTACTATTATTCAGAACCTATTCGATAATATTAAGGGGCAATTAGACAAAAACATAAATTGAATTTCAGTCGGTTGAATTTCATTTCAAGATTTCTCACCAAATTTCCAAAAAAGTTTGATTTATCTTGCATTTCAAGGATGAATTTTCGGAAGGCCTAAAAATGTTCATTTTTCTACTCTACACTGGACAAACATTGCACAATTTTCTTCTAACGGACGCGGACGCCAATTAATCTTGAATCTTCGGAAAAATTTCCAGCGTACTTCTTCATTGAAAAAAAAAAAGGAGATTTTTACTGAATCTTGAGTCCCTCTCGCCTATTCTATTGGGGAATCGAAGCGTTTCTAAATATTTCTTCATACGATTCAAAGCTAAAGAGCACCTGTAACCATGAGAGTGATTTCAATGAAATCACATAAGTTGATGACAATGGAAATACAAGAATTATCCAATAGCACTAAAAACCAGATTTTGAAAAATTCAAAACGTTACTTACGGGGACTGTAACTGCGTGATCTAGATCTATCGTAACGCCTTCTTCGGTAGTAAGGCGATTGTGAACGTCTGTGATACCTCGACCTGCCTCCATAATAGTCGCTAGCAAAAAGAAACAAACAATGTAGATATTGAACTATTCGGATGATGCTACGCTTTATACTTACTCTCTTTCTCGTCTACGGTCATATCTGTCGCTAAATTTGCTGAAAAATACCAAAGATATCAGATGAGTAATGCTGCCACATTGGCAACAGTGACAACTGTCAAATATTGACATTTGACACATTGGCTGTCAAATATTGACATTTGACATAAAAAAGTGTACAGGAGAACAAATCAAATTATATAAATCAGCCATTTTTTTGTACGAAAGTCCTTTACGCATAACTTGCACCTTACCGTTAAGCACCTAAACCTTTCGTTTCTATACCAACCATTAGAATAGCATGGTTGAATACATTTCAAGCACAACTATCCTCAGTTGGAGAAAAAACATTTTAAATTGAGCAATATCGAGAATAATAATAATGGACTTACGTTGTAGGTTTGCCCATGTAAATACCGGGTGTTGGTGTGTGAGCTCGTTCTGTTATGGAGTAATCAACTCTGATATTTTTTCCGTTTATTTTCATTCCAGCACAATGTTCTTTCGCCACTTTAGCATCTTCTGTATTTTTGAAGTAAACGAAAGAAAAACCTCTAGATCTGCCAGTCTGTAAATAAAACAAGTTTTATAAATAATTTCATGAATTTCAACTACAATCATCTTACCTTGGCATCTATTACAACTTGTACTCTATCAATGGGTCCATATTCTGCAAAAATATGGAATATATCTTCTTCCGATGTATGTACACTGAGGCCGAATACTCCAAGACAACGGGAAGGTTTTGGGTTGTCTCTAGTTCCTGTGTGACGTCTACGGCTTGACATGGGACTGCGAGAATGACTTCGTCCCCTGTAACCTCCAGACCTTGATCTACTTCTGGAGTATTTGGAAGTTTTGTATCTTTTTGATGAATGAGATCTGCTTCGTGATCTAAAAAATCAACAATCAAGGTAATAATTTTCTCATTACTTCAAAATTTTATTTATTATATCTTGATTTACCTGTATCTTCTTTCCCCTTTGCTATCACGACGTCTTTCTCGTTCTCTATCTTCTTCCCTATAGACTTTACCACCACGGCTAGGACTCCTAAAAGGAAGAAACTCAGTTCAATTAAAGATTCTTTTAGCAATTCATATCACTTTCCTCATATTTACGAAAAACTAAGAGCTTATGTATGGAAGTGTGAAAACCTACTGAATGACTCCAATAGTATCCGTATAATCCACAATACATACAAAGTCCTGTATTGATTCAAGATTGGTGCCACCCTGTACCAAGTACAATAAAATTATAGGAAGTGGCTTCAATTTCACCTGCTGACGATGGATCTGTATTTCAATGGACTCGTTTTCAAACCAAAATATCTTTGGAAATGGAAACTGTGAGAACTTTTGAACATATCTGACACTTTTAGGTTAGGAGATGGATTTCTGCTACGGCTCTATCTTACTGCATGATAAACACCAGATACTTACTGTAGTTCATCTTCATACAATTCGAAACACTCGTATTCATATTTCAGGATTTGAAACTTACCTTGAAAAGCTCTTGGCCTTGTGATTCCTTGGAGATTCTTCCCGCCTTGCGTGTGGTGAGCGATCGCGTGCCATGCCTTTACGATCAGCCGAACGACTTCCCTAAAATTAAAGATATTTTTATATGAAAACAAGCGGCTCCCGACTGATGCCAAAAATTACAAATATAAACGATATTAAAATAGGTATGAAGTTGGCTCTGCCGGTTTTTTCAGAAGAAGTGTTAGTATTTGAATACACTGACCTCTCTATCACTCATATCGAAGAATAGAATGGAAAGCCTAAACTATATACCAAATTAACAATAAACAGATAAACACTGAAACTGTTATGCTAATTTTACAAATTCAAATTCGATTCTTCAACTGCAAGTGATAACAAATGACTCAAAATGGCGTGTTCGATAGGTTGGGTGCATAGAGAAAATTTTTCACAGAAGTTTTAAATCTTTTTCAAATTAAATGGACTTGGCAATATCATATTCACAATAGGAAATGAATCGAAATCAAAAATTGAGTTTTACTTAAGATATTCGCAAAAAAAATTTGAATACATTTCAGAAAAAAGAGTTTCCGGCTGAAATAAACCTAAAAATTGAAATGTCAAAGTTGAAGTTTATGTTGGCAACATTTTCTTAAATGGCAGGCAATTCCTAGCTGGCCAAGTCACCTATTGGAAAATTGTTGTTAATCCTAAAATCCAGTTTTTCCAACAAATGTTTTCAGTGTATAATTTTATGTAAAAGCAACATTATTTTAAAATGGAGAACTTTTTTAGTATGTGGAAAGTGCGTGAACTTGCAGACAAAGTGTGAGTAAAATCCTTAAAATTTATTTCAAAACAGATGGTTCATTTGTGAATCTAGCAGTTCTGTTGAGAGTTTTTCACCATTATTCGATGGGTTCCCGATTATTAGTTTGCCTTATCTCAATTTCAGTACAAATGTGGTTATGAATTACACTGAAATTGAAGCCAAAGTAAGAGAAGCAACTAACGATGAAGCTTGGGGCCCCACTGGCCAAATTATGCAAGAACTCGCTCATTCCACATTTACCTATGAGCATTTCCCCGAAGTTATGTCGATGTTGTGGAAGAGAATGCTACAAGATAATAAACAAAACTGGAGGCGAACCTATAAGGTGTGGTACTTCAAATATTTGAAGGTTCTTTATGCACTCATCCATTTAATCTTGCCAAAGCCTTTCTTTTCAAGGCATTGAATGAATTATCGATCTTTTCTGTTTTTCTAGTCATTGTTACTATTGAATTATCTTGTTAAAAATGGTTCAGAGAGAGTTGTCACTTCAGCTAGGGAACATATTTATGATTTGAGATCATTAGAAAACTACACTTTTATGGATGATAATGGAAAAGACCAGGGAGTGAATATCAGGCATAAAGTGAAGGAACTCATTGATTTTATACAAGATGATGACAGGTTGAGGGAGGAGAGAAAAAAGGCTAAAAAAAATAAAGATAAATATACTGGAATAAGCTCAGATACTTTCGGAATGCGATTTGGTAAGTGGGTAACATGTGGTAGACTCCTACCAAAGATTCTATTATGGTTTTCTTAGGATCTCAAGAAACTTGGGTGGAAAAGCCTTCTTACAATAGATCTCAGGAAGATTACTCCGGTGAAAAGGAATGGGATGATACTACGGGATACCCGAATAGTTATAGGGATTACACTTATGATGAAGAAGCGGAAGGTAGGGGTGATAGTGATACGGAATCGACAAAGAATCAGAACCAGAGGCATACGCCTCCCAAAAAATACACAGATAACGATAACGGTACCACGCAGACTAAATCAGAAAATAGGGTTAATTTGAATTTCAATGCTTCAATAGTTACATCACCAAAGAAAACAGCCAAACCGATAAAAAAGGTATGTAATCCTCAATGATTTGAGCTCGGATTCCAAATTTGTCTGATTATAGGTCGATTTAGGGGCCGCCGCTAACTTCGGCAGGGAATCTGTCCAGAGTCCGATCACTGTCAAGAATTCCACCACTGAGGATCTGTTCAACGACGATTTCAACCCTAGGGCGGAAGAGACGACGACGACGTCTGTCAAATCGGATCTGGCGGATTTAGAAGGTACTTTCGGCGGTAATTCTGGTCAAGGTTCCACGGAGGAATTCGCCGATTTCACATCGGCCTTTTCCACTCCATCGACTCCAGCTCAAGGTGGGGATCTGGGGCAGTTTATGCAGGTCAATAATTTCACTTCCTTCGATGCGATGAGTTCCCCCACAGGTAAGCGGAAAAGTTTGATTTACAAGAGAGGGCACACGTAAAACAGTCCGGTCCATCTGAAGTTTGGACGGAAGGAGTCGACGTTTTCCCGATATGCGATGGAATTCGTTAGAATCGAGAAAAAACCTTGAAAGATGCGGCATTTTCAATCGTGAATGCCCAGTCGAATGTTACGCCCATGTCTGCGCTGTCCTTCACGGCCTTAATCGTATGACGTGAAGTTAGCTGAACCCTGTAAATTCTATGGTTTCTTCTGATGACATGTGAAAGTTCGAAAATTGTCCGTTTTCATTAATTTTTTGGATGAATTCCGTTCAATGTTAGTCAAAAAGGAAAACTTCAGTTGGGAAAAACATTCATGGATTGGGACATATACTAAAAGTGAAACTTGGGAACGCTTTTTTAATTTTATCCGATTGTAGGCTATTTCTCTTGTTCATCGAGAAGTGACGCTTGAAATATCGTTCCGCTACCTATCGAAAGCTGAATTTTTTGGTTTTTTAACTACGTACATCTACAACATCACGTTGGAATTTTTAAAAGTTATGGCATAATGTGCGTTCAAAAATATTTTTCGGTAAATTAGGTACGATATTTTGAAGGTTGATATCCTTTGTTTGTGGTTATTTTTCAAATCCGATTATAGTCGAATATTGCCAGGAATATTTCTTAAAATGTTTGCACTACAAGTAAATGTCATTGAAATTTTATATATTTCTCATGAATACTTAGACCAAAAATATTTCTATTCGCTATCGATGAATAAAATCGGTACTATCCACCCCTGTCCTTGATCGGCGCTAACCTCACTTTTGTCAGTTTTGTCCTTAGACCACAGAACAAGTATAATAGTCACAATAGGCATAGAGAAATGGACTTTATGAATACCAACATAAAATTGTAGAAAGAGGGAAATGTCACCCTGTCACTTTTTTTTATCGTATTTCATCATAGACATAGAGACTATGTCTATGTATTTCATGCACAGAATGGAAAGGGATTGCTCAGTCCGTTTCTCTATGTCTATGGTTTCGTTAAACTGACAATTAACGAAGATTTCTTTATATTTTCGTCTGGTAAATGTCAAAATCTCTAATTTCTGAAGCTATTTCTCCATATTTCCGATCGGCTTCCGAGTATTCACTTTACTCCAGATGGACTGTTTTACGTGCGGCAATACGCGAAAAGAAACTCCGAAAAAACGTATTTTCATCGAAATTATTCTTCTTCAGTTCCGACGATGGTTTCGCCGCTCGGCCAACCCATCGGTCAATCCATGTCTCAACCTTTCGGCCAACCGCTGGTACAGCCGCTCCCCCAACAACCGTCCATGGCTCAAACCAACTTCTTCTCGGCCGCCCCCTTGATGGGCTCTTCCTTCCCCGCCCAGCCCAACCTGATGGCGCAAGGCGCGGGAGCCCCGTCCGTCCCCAAGGCCGCCGGCGACGTCAACGACCTCCTCAGCGATTTCGGAGGTCTCGACCTGCAGTCCGGGATGCAGAACAACAACCTCCTCAACAGCGGTGAGTTTTTATAACCTAACAGTTTTGACAGCTGACAGCATCGAATTCTGTGGGTTTGACAGTTGACAGTATGATTTGAATTTATGTTTGGAGTGTAGTAGTCCGTACGTTGCGAAAAGATGACTCATTTTCAATAATATCTGTATTAATTTCAATATCTTCGCAACTGACATTTCAGTATTGCTATACGGCGTTTCTTTTGACAAATTTATGTATGTTCAGATCGAAGACTCAACCTGTATAGTAATATCTCTATGTTCAGAGCTTCTGTTTGTGATTCTGACCATAATGTTTGATAGACCAGTGAATCTGAGGAATCGAAAAGATACCACGATCCCGTAAGGAGAAAATTTGCCAGGGGAAACTCATAGGAGCTTTCCCGTTACAGATCTCGAATACGGAAAAGCCGATAGAGGAGGAACCCGATTTACTCGAGAGATCCACAAGGAATTCTCGTGGGCGTTGACGGAACTGAAGAGAATCGAGAAAATCTCCAGAGAAAACGATATACGGAACGTGCTAGATGTGTTGGAGCGACTGTTGAAAGTGTTTCCGGGTCCCCTGACCGTACAGAAGATTTTGGTGATCGACGAGAGCCCCGATTACCCTATAGATCTGTACGGTTTGATCTTGGAAGATCTCGTGTCGAAATTCGACGGTAATTTCCCCGTGATGGACGGGAAAATATACGGGCCGGTACTGGACTTGTTCGTCGTGGAAAACGAGGAGTTTTTCGAAACGTCCCTCATGGAGATCCTGGAGAAACTCAAGACGGTAAAGCCGAAACAGAGAGAAGCTCTGGTCGTGATTCTAGAACGTCTATTGAGAGGCGAAGGCGTCTTTGCCACAGCTCTGAGTCACATAATAAAAAGAGGCTTTGTGAGAGAGGAAAAACTGGTCCACGAGAGGAATCGTTGGGAGTCTGTGGTATCAGCGTTGGTTTCGGCCCCGAACAGAACGGCGAACGCCTTGGACGGACAGGTCGGCGATTTTTTCCTGTCGAAAAATTACGTCGGATTCTTGTTCTTCAACGTCGTCAAGATCGTCGAGTTCCTGTCGGACGTCGATGTTAACGAGAGATCGCGAATATCCTACGAGAATTTCGCAACGTTCCTGAACAAGATCCTGATCGGTTTCAACGATCAATCTAGGGACGCCGCGCTGAGGGAATTCGTGCTGATCTTGGCGATCCTCACCAATAAACTGGGACCGAAAAATTCGAGTTACAAAAAGACGATTCGGTATCTACTGGAGGACTTGGAGAAAACCGGGGTAGAAATCCTGGGCAGAGCCTTATTGACCCAGATAAATCCGGAGGAATACAATTTTCCGAAGATATTGGGGAAAGAGTTGTTGCAAAAACCGAATTGGAAGTATTTCTTCTGCACCAGGATCCCGCTGTTCGTCATGGTACCCGAGAACGATTTCTTGATTAAAAATTTGGTGGTTTATCTGAGCGTAAGTTCCAGGCGCGACTTTTTGGAACTGTTGAATAATCTGATACAAGCGTGGTCGACGAAATCCTCGGTGAATTACACGAGCGTCGAACACCACCTGTACATATCCAAGATGATCGCGATGTCCTTCAACGCCCTGAAGACTTTGAGTTTCGATTTGAAAATGGAGGAGGTGAAGGAGATCGAGGAGAAGATCTATCTGGGGTTACCCGTCCATCTGGAGTGCTCCATGGAGGTCCTAAGAGCGATCGGGATGAAGACTGGGGAGATAATGCTGAACGTCTTGAGTAGGGACATTAAGGAGGATGGAGAAGTCGAGCTCAAGTTTGAATACGATAATTTTAAGGAAGAAACTATGAAGATAGTGAAGGACTTGACGAACCTGGCCGAGGTTAAGATGGATGTGTATTACAACGGGTCAAAGAAGATCGGAGATGTCGAGGGACATATTGAAAAGTTGATAGTACGTAACGTCGTTAAAAATCCGGTGTACATTCCCCCGGAACGGAAATTTCGAGCCGCGAAAGTCGCGGATAACGAGCTGGTAGCGCCGACGTTGAAGAATACCACAGGGTATAAAGTGACGATCTTGAACGGGGCCCCCGAGTTGGATTCCGACGACGATCTGGAGCCTTACGACACGTCCAACGACGTGGAAGTACCGGAAAAGAACCCCCCGACCTACCTGAGAGATCTTAGGGACGGACTGTTGGAGACGCAAGACCCGGACGTCTTCAATCTGAGCCTGGAGAGTTGCGAGAAGATCGTACAGACGCAGTTGCCCGACGACGATCCCTCGATCGGCCTGGAGATCCTGCAGATCTCCCTGACGTTAGAACCTAGGTTCTACAACGAGAATTTCGAAAAATTGGTGTTTAGGAATTGCGTGGCGGTCACGTGCGTCTATCCGGCTATATACGCCGAGTATCTGTGCAGGGAGTTCCACGCCAAAATCGGCACGTACTCGATGTGCCACAGGATCTTGATGCTGAACGTCTTGGCGGAAGCTGCCAGGAATTTATCCAGCTTAAAAAACGAGAGTAAGGTGGAACAAGTGATAAAAAAGAGTAAAAAGGATAAAACTAAGCTGGAGGAAGCTCAAGAGGTGATAAAGAAACGATTGGAAAGTAAAACGAGGTACTTCGGCTCCCTCAGACACAGAAAAATCGAAAACGCGAACATATTCTCGGATTGCGCCGGTTACTTCTTCTTCCCCCTCATCTACGGCTTCAACGGCAACAAGCTCCTCTGCGAGAACCCCCTGAACGACGGCGATTTCGTCGTGCTCACCACCTTCCTCCAGACCCTGGGATCGATCGTCTGCTCGTCTCAGAACTGTCCGATCCTGCCCAAGATGGCGGCGGAAGCCCTGAAATTGGCGTGGTATCTGAAGGGGCACAAAGAGCCGAAAGTGCGGATCATGTCGATATCGTTGATAGCCGCCGTTTTGATCAACGTGCCCAAGCACACCTTGATGACCGATTTTCTGGATCAGGTGTTGAAGATCAAGCTGTGGCTGTTCGACGTGCTCAGTTTTAACGTGAACGTGGGTGAGCCTAATGGCGAGTGTAGAACGGTCGCGTCCAGTTGTGCCAGTTTGTTGGACAGTGTGATTAGGGTCGATGTGGAAGACGAGGTCCACGATTGAACTGAACCAGTGTGGTTTTTCTATTTAAGTTCTGTTCATTCTAATAGTTGAACTTTTCGTTCATATAAGTGTTTATTTTTTTATTCCATTTCTTTGTTATGTAAGGTTCTCTATTTTGTTACTTCGATGAATTTTTGCTGTACATACATAGATTCGACACAACTGTGTTTTATTTATTTAATCAAAAAAAAATAAAACTTCCTCAAGACCGAACGGTTGTGCGGAAATGGATGAAATTCTCAGATTTATTACAAGAAGAGTTGCTCTTTCAGAATATGTCTCACTTTTAGATTTACGATAATTTTCGTGGAAGAGAAATTTCTCGAAATATGGCCTTCGAAAAATTCCCAAAAAGTTGGGTTCAGTTAAAACTTCCTCAAGACCGAACGGTTGTGTCGAAATGGATGAAATTCTCAGATTTATTACTAGAAGAGTTGCCCTTTCAGAATATGTCTCACGTTTAGATTTACGATAATTTTCGTGGAAGAGAAATTTCTCGAAAGATGACCTTCGAAAAATTCCCAAAAAGTTGGGTCCCGTTAAAACTTCCTCAAGACTGAACGGTTGTGCGGAAATGGATGAAATTCTCAGATTTATTACAAGAAGGGTTGCTCTTTCAGAATATGTATCACGTTTAGATCTACGATAATTTCCGTGGAAGAGAAATTTCTCGAAAGATGACCTTCGAAAAATTCCCAAAAAGTTGGGTCCCGTTAAAACTTCCTCAAGACCGAACGGTTGTGCGGAAATGGATGAAATTCTCAGATTTATTACAAGAAGGGTTGCTCTTTCAGAATATGTATCACGTTTAGATCTACGATAATTTCCGTGGAAGAGAAATTTCTCGAAAGATGACCTTCGAAAAATTCCCAAAAAGTTGGGTCCCGTTAAAACTTCCTCAAGACCGAACGGTTGTGCGGAAATGGATGAAATTCTCAGATTTATTACAAGAAGGGTTGCTCTTTCAGAATATGTATCACGTTTAGATCTACGATAATTTCCGTGGAAGAGAAATTTCTCGAAAGATGACCTTCGAAAAATTCCCAAAAAGTTGGGTTCAGTTAAAACTAACTCAAGATCGAACGGTTATGCCGAGATGGATGAAATTCTCAAATTTATAACTAGAAGAGTTGCTCTTTCAGAATATGTCTCACGTTTAGGTCAACGATAATTTTCCTGGAAGATTAATCTACTCGAAAGATGACCTTCGAAATATTCCCAAAAAGTTGGGTCCCGTTAAAACTTCCTCAAGACCGAACGGTTGTGCGGAAATGGATGAAATTCTCAGATTTATTACTAGAAGGGTTGTTCTTTCAGAATATGTATCACGTTTAGATCTACGATAATTTTCCTGGAAGATTAATCTACTCGAAAGATGACCTTCGAAAAATTCCCAAAAAGTTGGGTCTCCCAGAAAAATCATCGTAGAGCTAAAAGGGATGAAACCTAACATTCTATTCTGGACTTGTTCAAGCAAGTAAACAATATTTCTCAAAATAACCTGCAAATGCCAAAAACGTAACTATGACTCTTCAAGTTAAAGGTGAATCATGGGCATTTGGCTACCTCAGAAGTTGTAACACAACTCCTAAAAGTAGGGTGGGCAGATTCAGACTAATATTAAAATGGCTACGCCAATGCGCCCTGGAGTGACGTAACTTGTGGCGACACCTGAGTTTTTCCGATCTCCTATTGCTCCCCCTTCCTATATTATCTTCTTGTCGTAAGGATACTCTTCCGGTATTGCCATCTATTTTCGAACATGGGCATTACCCACCCCTATCGCATTTACACATGGAACATTATACGATCAACCGATATTCCTTTCAGGATCTGTCTTGATGCCAACCTCAGCTCAAACGTTGCAACCGATGTCTTCCACGCCGAACAACAACATCGACAAACCCCAAAAATCCCAACCGATAGGTCAGACCTGGACGAATTCCGGCAACCTAAACATCGATCTCGACAACCTGCTGGTGGCCAAACCCAAACAGGGCGCCTCGCCGAGCATGAACCAACTTGCCAGCAATCCAACGTCACCGATCAATCAGCCTAGGACAAATCAGAAATCTCAAGCGTTCGAGACCAATCAGTTCCTCAACAATCAGAACTTGACCGGTTTTCAGCAACTCAATAACGATTTGTTCGAGAGCTTCAAATAACCGACTAAGAGGTAACTAGGTGTTATGTCTTATACCGGACTCAATTTTTAGAATGATGCTGATTGAGGATGAAATGAGTCGTTTTTTGTGGATTTATCCTTTCAACAGTTGATCTGTTTGAAGATTGTTGTACTTGGGAGAAATTGTTGTGGTGGTAATTATTTTTAATTGTACGAGCTGAAGGTCCTACAGGTTTTTCTGTCTGGACTTTTTATCGATATTCTTTTCTTAAATTTTGGGCTTTAGACGAATTTTACATTCCTTTTACAGCATTTTATATTTATAGTTATTTTGTTATACCGATGTTTATTTATTGACCAATATTAATATACTGATTTTGAATATCACGAATTTTGTTTTGCCAATTGATGTTGGAATTTATCAAGATGGAAAAAAAATTTTAAACAAATTTATCTCTTTGAATTCGAACAGGATGTTCAGATTCGAAGCCTGAATATTTAAAAAACTTTTCCCTGTCGAATGAAGTGTTTCTTGATGTTGAGTAAAAGAAGTTCCATAATGAATGTTTCTTGATCTACTTTTATAAAGTTACTAATAACATATCTGCTTTTAATAACTCGATGTTGTATATAATTCACGAAGTAAGAGTTATATGAGTGTTTATGTTGAGAGATTTAAGGTAGGATGAAAGTTAGGTAAAACTCACATACATATTATGAATTATTCATATACTTCCTTTGCCAATTTCAGATTTTTTTCTTTGAGAAAGATATTTTTAGTTGCTCTTATTTTCATTAGGAAAAATTTTTGTCATTTTATAATTGAATAATAATTCAGAATGTGTCTGTGTACATATTCAACAACAAATGGTAATGTTGACCATCAATTGAAATTAGAAATTTGGCAAAAAAGTTTAAGGAAAATTTTCCAATTTTAAATAAGATAAGTTTTCTGAAGTATCGACGAACGTTTGAATTCCAAATATTTTACCTCCTAAATCTATCGTAAAATTTCTGAATCTTACATGTGGATTCTTCCCAAATCCTCAATACCTTCTGGTACTAATTCAAGCCAAATAAAATTATGGTCGAAAATTGTTCTAAAGGGAACGAAAAACTTTGAGTGTGTGCGTATAAGACATAATAACTATCCGAATTATAATCTTAGGTTTTTGCACATACTGTATTATTTTGTTGATAAATCAATGCTCATTGAAAGGTGCTGGGTTATAAATATATTTATTAATTTTGATTTTAAGTTAGGAGCAAATTTTTCCGATGTGGATAAAATAGCAATATTTGGTTGTCTTGTAAATCTCGAACATTATTTGAAATTCAATAAATCAGTTTATCCAGAAAGACATATGTGCCTTAAAGTCATTTCGGAATGTATGTTCCAGAAACTTACCCTATTTGTAACTGTAAAAATTGTGTTGTAGATATATTAATAAATATTGAAAATAATAAAAAATTGTATATAGGAATAATTTTTTTTATGGATTCAGTCGCATTCTAAAGAAATCCTTTAATCGGATTCTGAGAAAGTTATTCGTCAATTTCAATATCCAATCATGGAATTTCACTCGTCAAGAATTTTCGTTCACATTGGTGAACTAAATACGTTAAGAAACGTACCAGTTATCTCTCAAAGTGCATATAACGCTTCACATTTTTTAATTTTGAATGAAAAAGCTTCACATCTACAACAATAGTTAGGTTAATCTAACCGAAGAGGATGAAACCATAGACAAACTATTTTCAAATTTTGGCCATAGAAGGCATTGTCTAATCAAGCGCCATCTAGTTTTTGCTTGTTGCACCTGGCTGTTTCGCCAGTAGATACCGCTTTTATTACAGAGCGCCATCATCGTACTTTAATATTTCGGCCATAGATGGCACTGTCAGAGTAAAAGAGATATCTATTGTCTGATCGTTCCGCCTCGAAATTTCGACCACAGATGGCGCATGTTTTCAAAGATGGAGCGTAGTATGTAAGGTGTGTTGCATACTTTGCAATAATCGGTCCATCGATGGCAGCAAGTTAGTTAGAGCTAGTAGTCAAAGATTAAAGATTATAGAGAGATAATTTTTTCTAAAAGTATCATAAGCGAAATTTTGTACTTTTCTACCGGAGGTGATTGAGAAGAGATTTTTTTTTTAAATAAATGTTTTATGTTGACGAATGTAAATTCTTCTGTAAAATCTGAGGTTTTTATCTTTCCCGTCGCAGATATCTTACCTGAATAGGAACATGGAGGGATTGAAATGAGAAACGCATCTTAATTTACAAATTTCCTATACTAAAACAAAACATCACATTACCAACTATTAACAATTGTCATAAAATTAACTTTTGAGCATACGATTCCGAAGCCCTTGAAATATTCACTGAACTTTCTCATCAGAATTTCAGCAGATACTTCAATAGACTTCAGTAGAGTAGATATTGCTTTCCTTTTTCCCAGAGCGACCAAGAACTGTACAGAGTCTTCTACTAACGCAAGACAGAATCAATTGAGCAACAATCAGAATTTCATTTGGTATAAAAAAATGTCGAGTGAAGTGTATCTGAAAGTCATCATCATTTGGAGGCAAGTAAAGGTTAGTTTCCGGTATAAATTATGACTAAAAACCTCTTTCGGTCCAACAAAATTCATTCGCTTCGAATTGAAGGGTTCTTCGGCAAATAAATAATCATGTTTTAAAAACATGAAGGTTCTGAACGAGTTCAAAGAGCACTAAGTTCACTGAGTTATGTTCCTCTCCAGTTGCGTCATCTTCATCATCCGCGTTTGAATCTCAGCACTATTAAACTTATTGTCAAGAAGAGCACTATCCAAACGATG
The DNA here is from genome assembly GCF_907165205.1 of Coccinella septempunctata. Taxonomy (NCBI): domain Eukaryota; kingdom Metazoa; phylum Arthropoda; class Insecta; order Coleoptera; family Coccinellidae; genus Coccinella; species Coccinella septempunctata. Next base: position 39,825,493 of record NC_058193.1, on the reverse strand, counting down.
GTGGAGACGAAGCCGTAGTACACGTCCGGTTCTACCATGCTCCAGCCTCTGGTCAGCATTGCCCTGAGTGATGTTGTGGCCAGAGTCAAAGGAAGAAACGTTGACACGTATCTCAGTATGGTGGGCATGCCTTCTATTGGCCAAATAACACCGGAGAGAAGAAGGGTAGGATAGAAACTACCCAGGGCAAGCTGTATGGCGTTTCTTTCCAGCTCACATATGGCCGAAATGACGAAACCGAAGCACATACCGCAAAGCCCTTGCAGAATGGTGAGTAGGACGACCCAGTAAATATCACCCTTGCACTGTACACCGAATACCAGGATCATGAAACTCAACACCAAGGCTGTTTGTCCACACATCACCACGAACTGAGTCACCACGTGAGAGAAGAGGATTTCTCCGGGGGAAACACCTGTGAAATTGCAGAAAATATTGGAAAATGTTTGAAAATTTTTTGGGGATAATTCGCTAACGAAAATATCTCTGGTCAGTACAAATCCAGTCGCATTGAATTTTTTAACAAACTTACCAGCAACCCAGGAACGATCCAAAAGTCCTTCCATCCTCTCAATAATCAGAGCAGACGAAGTTAGAGCGACTGCCAAGAAGAAAACGATCCTGCAAAACGGAAAATAGGTTACCTAAAATCGAATGACTCCAAAACGATTGGAACTTACGTAAGAATAACACCAGGAGCAACGAAATCTGTGAAAGAAGGAGTTTTAGTCCCATAAATCGGTTCCTGGAAGGATATCGGTATCTCCGCTAGATCTGGATTCTGTTCACAAGATCCCAGAAGGTCCTTCGCGAAGTCCTGATACGACAGCTGCAGATCCCTCTGGAGAATCACCCCGATTTGTTGATCTAAAATCATGTATAATTTTTATTTCTTCATTCAAGCTCGTGTCTTTCTTTGGAACATCTTTAAGGATGGAATACTCACTGGACATGTCAAGCCAGACCCTCACTTCACTCTGATCCAAGGTTTCTGCGTCGGAATCTTTACCAAGAGCCATCCGGGCCACCAGAGCGTCGGTGAAGTTCTCGGTGAAATACAGGGCCCCCCAAGCTTCACCCTTCCTAACGGCCTCCACAGCTGACTCCGGATCCGGATAATACGTTTTATCTATCGTTGAATTCTTCAGATTGTGCAGATATCGACAGCTTAGATTCGTAAATTTACAACCGTAAGGGAAGTCGCATTCTTGGTAAGTCATGTTGGTGTAGTTCTTCTCGTGGTTCACGATAGCAAGTTTCAAGCCTTGAGGATCTCTCCCGATGGCCAGACAGAAGAGGATGACTTGCATCACAGGTAGGGCGAAGATGAAGAGCATAATACCGACGTTTCTCCACATCCGGAGGAAGTTTTTCTGTAAGAGTGCCTTTATTTTGCCGCTGGTTGTCCAGTCTGAACAGCTTGCACATTCTTCGCAAGAATCGGAAATACCACCCTTACCAGAGGAATCTTTTCCTATCTGAAACAAAAATAAGATATCGAGTCTTTAAAGGAAACCATACACATGGAAATCAGTAGAATTTAGAGTGCGGGACTGCCTTGACACGATCTAGGATCGTATTAGGGTCTTAACTAAGCAGCAAATGAACTGGGACAACTGAAAAATTGCCCAAGTTTGATCAGTCAATATAATATCATTCATAATTAAAAATCAATGACTTTCTGATGTAACAACAGTGGAAAAAGGCTGATAAGGAAAGCTCATTCGATATTTCGTATGACATCAATCGCAAAACTATAAAATTCGAAGTAGATTCAATAAAAATTCAAAATTGAAACGAATACGAGAGTATAACAAATCTGATTCAGTATGCAATTTTTTTAATTTCTTTTCATTTTCATCCAATGAACAAATTTATTAACCTTTCTCTAAAAACCAATGACTCGCCTGTTATAAGGTCTCTCGAAATTGTTACTAACAGTTTACTACTTCCCACGAGTTTTTATTGATTTGACGATTCTCTTGCATGTAATTTCGAGATGAAGATCATTAAATTGATCAGGTACTCACATCGATATGACCATTCGTTCCGTCATGTATTAAGACTTCCTTGCTCTGGTGGAAGTTCAAACCAACAACTCCACTCTCCTCCGTCACCGATATAGCGTCTTTTTTATTCCAATTCAGAGAAGCCAAACTGATGTTGTTGCTTATGTTGGCATCTGGCTGTACCTGAGCTCCCCCTATCTGACCCTGCGCTCTTGACAGCAACAAGAACACCTCTTCCAGGGATTGGCAGCCATACATGGATAGGAGAACATGTGGAGATTCTTCAGCCAATAGCTTACCACTTCTCATCAGCCCAATCTGCGAAAAAAAAAACATATTGGAAAATGTCGAAGAAAAATCTATATTTTTTGAGGTTCAAATGAATTGAAATGAAAAAAGGTTTTGATCGATTAGAACTCACTGTGTGTGCTTGTCTAGCTTCCTCGATATAATGAGTGGTGATAATCACAGTCTTATTTCCATCCTTGGTGATTTGAACGAGGTGGTTCCAAATACTTTGACGCAGCAAAGGATCTACACCTACAGTGGGTTCGTCCAGGATCAAAAGTTCAGGATCGTGCATCAAAGCCACAGCGAAAGATACCCTTCTCTGTTGACCACCGCTAGAAAATTAAGAGAAGATTGTAGAAAAAAGCCTAACCAAGTGAACATATCGCAAGAATTGAATTTACCAACCTAAGATTCTTCACCAGCCTATTCTTGCTCGGTAAATCCAGGAAGTTGAGCAAAAATTCCAACCTCTGTTCGATTTCCGGAGACAGCATGCCGAAGATCCACCCGAAATACATCATGGTCTCCTGTATGGAAAACTCGCCATACAGGGCGATCTCCTGAGGCATGTACCCTACCCTCTTACCGGGTACTCCGGAACCTTTGGTTCCTGGCTTTCCGCCAAGCACCCAGATCTCCCCTGAGTTCAGTCTTCTTCTGCCCACTATGCAGGATAAAAGGGTTGTTTTTCCACATCCAGATGCCCCCAGAAGACCATATCTGAAAAGATCGAACAGGTCTTTAGAAGTCATAAGTTTTCTACCATGGGTGTCTGAATTTTTAAGACCTTTTAATGTTATGATATTCGAAATCGATTCAGAAAATCTGTAATTCGTGAAATAAATCCAGGACAACAACATTCAATACAGAATAAAATTACGTGCGATATTTTTTCCGGAACTTCCATAATATATTTCACCGAATGTTGTTTTTTGATATAATCTCAATTAAAAACTGGTTTGATGATTCACTTGTAATCATCGACTGAGTGGTTCTGCTAATTAATTTTCACTTATACAAAAATAAAAAAAGACATACAGGGTTTAACACTCAAGCATCCCATCACTGATTCGATGATTCATTGAGTCATTTCAGTAAAAGTTACAAATCGAAATTCTGAAATTGTTTTCTGAAAGAGTTCATTTATAAGTGATCTAACCCCATAGTATCTAAATATAAACTGCTCTTTCTTTGTGATTGTTTTATGCAATACATAATTCTTACAAAGTTTGGAGATCATTCAGTTACTAATTGGCACTTTCTATTTTAGTCTAGCAGATCCGAATTGTCTTTCACAATACGATGTCTTGTAGAGTAGGTGATTCATTTCAGGTATAATTTAATTGAAAACAGTCATTCATAATTCATCGTGTGAGAATTTTTGGCTTGGTTGAGTTAAGTGAAGGACATACACAATAATTTTCGTGATGTATTATTACCAGGACATAAGTGTGTTAATAATTGATTCATAGGGATCTAATTATACTAATGATGATAACAGATTACGGTGCTTGTTGAAATCGATTTGTTCATATGAAATTTCGAGTATTATTCTTGTGTAAACGAATTTCATTGCTGTCTATTCGAAATTCAGAACCAATGAGAGATATCAATCCACAAAAGGTTATGCTTGTACCTTGTTGGTTTAAGGTACCAATTTTCATTATATTATTAAATTGAATATTGAATTACTCACATTGTTCCTTTAGCAACTGTCATATTTAGATTACTGAGGACATGGTTTGGTTTTTTCTTCGATCCATAGTGCTTGTAAGCATGCCGAACACAAACAGCCTGTTTCCTTTTACTCCATATCGTAGATTGTTGATGGTTCAGTGGCGATGGTTTTTCAACACTAACCCCGACCAAATCCGGTCCTGGAACAACGGGTTCAACCTTTTCGCCCATCGCTGAACCCCCTCTGTAAAGAATAGAAAAATTTTACTGAGTACTTAAGCCGAATGGTCATCAAGACATGGTGATAATAGTACTGTTAATATTTCCATGGAAATCCTTGTAAACCAAAAAAAGCGTATAGCTCAGGTTTACAATTTGAAATTATAGCTTTTCGAGGCACGTTCCAGGAATTTGAACTTTGAGATCTTAATTTATTCGTCATTTTTTTCGTTTCGAGTTTCCGTGAAAATTAAACCATTAATAATTTTTTTGCATAGCGAGAATCATTAAGTACGGATCTCGAACGTTTTACGAATCCTTCGATCGAACCTGAGTATACGAAAAAAGTATCTTCCTCAATTCAATTCCCAAATAACTTAATGCATTTAATATGTAAACACGGTACAGTCATTATCCAATCAAGCTCATTTGTGTCTATCTAATATCCATGATATTTGTTGTAATGTACGATCATTTATGGAAAGGATACCGATGGGAACTGGTATCATGGAAATTATTCAAATTGACCATATCATTGAAAACAATTTTTTGTTAGAACTCAATTATGACTATGTTGCAATTTCAATTGAAGTTTTCGAGAATAATCCAATCGTTTTAGTCAATTTCACCGAAATCAATAACTAAATGATCTGTAGAATTCAATAATTGAGATAATTTACACATGAAAGTAACTTATTGAATAGTAGAACCTTTTTTATTTTTCACCCAAAGCAAACCTACAATCTAGGTAATGATAAAATTTGCTTCTGGAATTGC